>NC_047106.1:9857388-10157388 GCF_902500255.1 Thalassophryne amazonica | reverse complement strand
CCACGTATCGATAATTAGCACAGGGCGGCCACGTATCGATAATTAGCACAGGGCGGCCACATACAGATAATTAGCACAGGGCGGCCACGTACCGATAACTAGGACAGGGCGGCCACGTACAGATAACTAGCACAGGACGGCCACGTATCGATAATTAGCACAGGGCGGCCACATACAGATAATTAGCACAGGGCGGCCACGTACCGATAACTAGGACAGGGCGGCCACGTACAGATAACTAGCACAGGACGGCCACGTATCGATAATTAGCACAGGGCGGCCACGTATCGATAATTAGCAGAGGAAAGGCCACATATCGATAACTAGCTGGTGTCTCTGAAGAGCTTCCACTTGCTCTCTATGTCCCGTCATCACCATCATGTGGAAAGAAAAGCTGCCAAACATTAAATCTTCCCTCTATGTGCTGTGAAATCACATCCCAGGTAATTGGCCATATTCCCAAAAACATTCTCTGTGCTAAAGTCGCTGCTGGTGAAAAAGCAGTTGGCTGAACTGAGCTTCGCCACGAGGATGTCTTCAAGTGCAGCATGATATGACGAGCTGCTAAGTGGACGTTTAATGTAGTACAGAGAGGAAGCAGCAGCTGACAGCAGCATGAGCCAGTGAAATCTCAGTTTGTCTGACATCAGTCACTCAGCCCAGCAACAAAACGTATTGGTTCAGCGTGTGGAATTAGGACATTTGACAGTAAATAGAGTGTCAGATAGCACTGATCAGACAGCCCAACAGAGGCAGAAATAAATGGCTCAGTAGGTCAAGGCCAAAGGTCAAATTTATACTCTAACATGGCCCGTTCACAGTAAAGGCACAAGCAAAATTTTAGAAGGCTGCTGTTAACAGCCAGTGGGGGCGAGCACAGACAAGAGCAAATATGATACTGATGACTACCCTTCACGTTGGCAAAGGGGTTAGCAGGGGCATTTTACTGACACCTGACTGTGGACAGGAGAACTCAAAACTGGTGTATGACTTTCCTTCAAACTTGGTGGGAATATGACTTGGATAGTTATCCAGAGGTGATTAGATTTTGGAGTAGTTTAATCAAGTTCAAAGGAAAAACAGAATATGAAATCCAGTGCATCCAGAAAGTATTTACAAGAAGTGCTGCACTTTTTCCGCATTTTATGTTACATCCTTATTCCAAAATGGATGACATTTTTTTATTCTCCTCATAATTCTACAAACAATATGGAAAACATTTGTTTGAGATACTTAAGTATTCACAGCCTTTGCCATGAAACTCAACATTGAGCTCAGGTAGGTGCCTCCTGTTTCCACTGATCATCCTTGAGATGTTTCTACAGCTTAACTGGAGTCCACCTTGGGTAAATTCAGTTGATTGGACATGACTTGTAAAGACACACACCTGTCTACATATAAGGTCCAACAGTTGACACAAATCAAGTAGGAAGTCAAAGGAATTGTCTGTCAACCTCTGAGACAGGATTGTCTCAATGCACAAATCTAGGGAAGGGTACAGAAACATGCTGCTTTGAAGGTCCCAATGAGCACAGTTGCCTCCATCATCCATAAATGGAAAAAACATGGGACCCTCCAGTACTCTTCCTAGTGCTGATCACCTGTCTAAACTAAGCGATCAGGGGAGAAGGGTCTCAGTCAGGGAGGTGACCACAGAGAAATGCTGGGGCTCTGACAATCAGGCCTGTATGGTAGAGTGGCCAGATGGAAGCCACATGGCAGCCAACCTGGAGTTTGCCAAAAGGCACCTGAAGAACTCAGACCATGAGAAACAAAATTCTCTGGTCTGATGAGACAAAGATTGTGTTGTGAAAGTGTAGGAACACGGACCCACAACAGGGGGCGCAAATGAACGGACAATGGAGAAGGTAAATAACAAGGTTTTACTGTTGTGAAACGTGCACAACCAATACAACAATTGACAATTTGGGGTTAAGCCGAATTCCACTGGTGTCGTGTGGGCAGGCTCGAAGGTAGGAGACGTCCGTCCAAGTCGAACCGGAACCACCCAGATTTCCTCTGCCACCGAACCCTGGAAGTACTGGAACCGCCAAGTCCCGAATTCCCAGGTGGCCACTGCCTCCGCTCGTCGGATCCGGTACTGCTGGCAAGAGAACAAACACACAGGTGTGGATGCGGCTGCACCCAGTAACACAGAGAGGGGAGAAGCCGTCTCCACCTCACGTCACAATACTGCAGGAAGGTGAGTACTTATCTGAAGCAACGGCTTTTAGTAGACAGCTGTCCTGCAATGCTCAACAAGAAAGGCAATATAATACAGCAGAGAATCGTTACCTCTATCTTAAGGCGATATCTCGGCACTGAGGTGGAGACGCCGTCCTGGTGATATACCTCCGTGCTGAGTGGAGTCAGCTGTGTCCAGTGATGGGTGACAGCTGTCACCCTGGCTGCTCTCGTAAGGCGGCAGCGCCCTCTGGTGCCTGGAGCCCGCACTCCAGGCAGGGCGCCCTCTGGTGGTGGTGGGCCAGCAGTACCTCCTCTTCAGCGGCCCACACAACAGGACCCCCCCCTCAACGGGCGCCTCCTGGCGCACGACCGGGCTTGTCCGGATGGCGACGGTAGAAGTCGGCCAGGAGGGCCGGGTCCAGGATGAAGCCCCTCTTCACCCAGGAGCGTTCTTCGGGGCCGTACCCCTCCCAGTCCACCAGGTACTGAAAACCCCGGCCCATTCGACGGACGTCGAGGAGCCGGCGCACGGTCCAAGCCGGTTCCCCGTCGATGATCCGGGCAGGAGGTGGTGCCGGACCCGGGGTGCAGAGGGGTGAGGTGTGATGGGGTTTTATCCGGGAGACATGAAACACTGGATGAATCCGCAGCGAGGCCGGAAGCCGGAGCCTCACTGCGGCGGGATTGATGACTTTGAGAATTTTGAAGGGACCGATGTATCGTTCTTGGAGTTTCGGGGAGTCCACTTGAAGGGGAATGTCCTTGGTGGACAACCACACTTCCTGCCCAGGACGATACTTGGGGGCCGGGGCCCGCCGCCGGTCTGCATGTTTCTTCGCCCTCGTCCGGGCCTTCAATAAAGCAGAGCGGGCGGCACGCCACACCCGACGGCACTTCCGTAGGTGGGCCTGGACCGAGGGCACACCGACCTCTCCCTCAACCACCGGAAACAAGGGGGGCTGATACCCCAAGCACACCTCGAACGGGGAGAGGCCGGTGGCTGATGACACTTGACTGTTGTGGGCGTACTCGATCCAGGCCAGGTGGGTACTCCAGGCCGTCGGGTGCGCGGCTGTCACACAGCGTAGTGTCCGCTCCAGTTCCTGGTTGGCCCGCTCTGCTTGCCCGTTGGTCTGGGGGTGATACCCGGACGAGAGGCTGACCGTGGCCCCCAGTTCCCGGCAGAAGCTCCTCCAAACGTGTGAGGTAAACTGGGGACCGCGATCGGAGACGATGTCTGATGGTATCCCATGCAGACGGACGACGTGGTGGACCAGGAGGTCCGCTGTCTCCTGGGCCGTTGGTAGCTTCGGGAGGGCCACGAAGTGGGCCGCCTTGGAGAAACGGTCCACTATCGTGAAGACGACGGTGTTTCCCTGGGACGGCGGGAGACCCGTGACAAAGTCCAGGCCGATGTGGGACCAGGGGCGATGAGGCACGGGCAGCGGCTGTAGCAGCCCTGAGGTCTTTCGGTGGTCGGCCTTGCCCCTGGCGCAGGTGGTACAGGCCTGGACGTAGTCCCGGACGTCGGCCTCCAGGGACGCCCACCAGAAGCGCTGCCGGACGACTGCCACGGTCCTTTCCACCCCAGGGTGACAGGAGAGCCTAGAACCGTGACAGAAGTCCAGCACCGCCACTCTGGCTTCCGGTGGGACGTAGAGTCTGTTCTTTGGTCCGGTGCCGGGGTCCGGGTCACGGGTCAGGGCCTCCCGGACGGTCTTCTCCACGTCCCAGGTGAGGGCGGCCACGATAGCGGACTCCGGGATGATGGGATCCGGGGGATCCGACGGTTCCGTTTTGACTTCGTCTTCGTGTACCCGGGACAATGCATCCGATCTTTGATTCTTGGTCCCGGGACGGTAGGTAATCCGGAAGTCAAAACGGCCAAAGAACAGTGACCAGCGGGCTTGCCTGGGGTTCAGCCGCTTGGCGGTCCTGATGTACTCCAGGTTCCGATGGTCAGTGAAAACCGTGAATGGCACGGCTGTTCCCTCCAACAGATGTCTCCACTCTTCGAGGGCCTCTTTCACCGCAAGGAGTTCTCGATTGCCGACGTCATAGTTCCGTTCGGCCGGGTCAACCTGCGGGGAAAAATAGGCACACGGGTGAAGGACCTTATCGGTCTTCCCGCTCTGGGAGAGCACCGCTCCTATCCCTGAGTCCGAGGCGTCCACTTCAACCACTAACTGGCGGCTAGGGTCGGGCTGCACCAGAACTGGTGCAGACGAGAAGCGCCGTTTCAACTCCTTGAACGCGGCTTCGCACCGATCCGACCAGGTGAAGGGGACTTTTGGTGAGGTCAGGGCTGTCAGGGAGCTAACAACCTGACTGTAGCCCTTAATAAACCTCCTGTAGAAATTAGCAAAGCCGAGGAACTGTTGCAGCTTCCTACGGCTTGTGGGTTGGGGCCAATCTCTCACCGCCGCAACCTTGGCCGGATCAGGGGCGACGGAGTTAGAGGAGATGATGAACCCCAAGAAGGACAAAGAAGTGCGATGGAACTCACACTTCTCACCCTTCACAAACAGGCGGTTCTCCAACAACCGCTGTAGGACCTGACGGACATGCCGGACATGAGACTCAGGATACGGGGAAAAGATGAGTATATCGTCTAGGTACATGAAGACGAACCGGTGCAGGAAGTCCCGCAAGACATCGTTTACCAACGCTTGGAAAGTCGCGGGAGCATTAGTGAGACCGAACGGCATGACCAGGTACTCAAAATGACCTAACGGGGTGTTAAATGCCGTCTTCCATTCGTCTCCCTTCCGGATCCGAACCAAATGATATGCATTCCTAAGATCAAGCTTGGTGAAGATTCTGGCTCCATGCAAGGGGGTGAACACTGAATCCAACAAGGGCAACGGGTATCGGTTGCGAACCGTGATTTTGTTCAACCCCCTGTAATCAATGCATGGACGAAGCCCGCCATCTTTTTTACCCACAAAAAAGAAACCAGCACCCATCGGGGAGGTGGAATTCCGGATCAACCCGGCAGCTAATGAGTCCCGGATGTAGGTCTCCATTGATTCGCGTTCCGGCCGTGAGAGGTTGTACAGTCTACTGGACGGGAACTCACTGCCTGGAACCAAATCAATGGCACAATCATACGGGCGGTGGGGAGGAAGCGTGAGAGCCAGATCCTTGCTGAACACGTCTGCAAGGTCATGGTACTCCGCCGGCACCGCCTTCAGATTGGGCGGGACTCGGACCTCCTCCTTAGCGTGGGAGCCGGGAGGAACCGAGGAACCTAGACACTCCCGATGGCAGGTCTCGCTCCACTGTACCACTACCCCGGACGGCCAATCGATCCGGGGATTGTGCTTTAGCATCCAGGGAAAACCCAGAACCACACGGGAGATGGCTTGAGTCACAAAGAACTCGATCACCTCCCAGTGGTTACCTGACACCACCAGAGTTACTGGTGGTGTCTTATGCGTGATCGGTGGGAGTAGGGAGCCATCTAGTGCCCGAACCTGTACAGGCGAGGTAAGAGCCACCAGAGGGAGCCCTATCTCCCTGGCCCATCTACTGTCTAGCAGATTCCCCTCAGAGCCCGTGTCCACCAGTGCTGGGGCCTTCAGGGTTGAATCCTCATACAGGATCGTGACTGGGAGTCGTGTGGCAATGTGGGTGTGTCCCACGTGAATGTTTCGGCCCACCCCTGGCCCAGTCTCTAGGGGCGGGCGTTGGAGTTTAACCGCTCGGGGCAGTCGCTTGCAAGATGCTCACTCGAGCCACAAACAAAACAAGCTCCGTAGGCCCGCCTCCTTTGTGCTCCAGGTGCCCTAAATGTTGCCCTGCTCGTGTCCATAGCTTCGTCAGCAGGGGGAGCCGTAGGCGCACGGAGCGCAGGAACAGAGGAGCGTGGGGAGGGCGGAGCTTGGTCGGAACCGGAAGGGAGAGGGACGACGCGTGCCTGGCCACGCCCTTCGCCTCGTTCCCGACGGCGTTCTTCTAGCCGGTTGTCGAGTCGTATGACTAGATCGATGAGCCCATCTAAGTCCCGCGGTTCGCCCTTCGCCACCAGGTGCTCTTTTAGGACCAGTGACAGTCCGTTTACAAAGGCGGCGCGGAGGGCAGTGCTATTCCAGCCGGATCTCGCCGCCGCAATGCGGAAGGCGACTGCATAGGCAGCTGCGCTCCGACGCCCCTGTCTCATGACAGTAGCACGGTTGAAGCGGTCTCTCCTCTATTGGGGTGATCGAACACCGTTCTGAGCTCCCGCACAAACCCATCGTATGTATGAAGGAGCCGTGAGTTCTGCTCCCAGAGCGCTGTAGCCCAAGCGCGTGCCTCCCCACGAAGCAGGTTTATTACATAAGCTACTTTGCTAGCGTCAGTCGCGTACATCACGGGACGCTGTGCGAAGACGAGCGAACACTGCATCAAAAAATCCGCGCACGTCTCCACACAGCCTCCGTACGGTTCTGGAGGGCTTATGTATGCTTCTGGGGACGGAGGGAGGGCCGTTGAACGACCAGTGGAACGTCACTATCACGCGCAGGATCCACGGGAGGGAGAGCCGCAGCGGCGCCCGGAGGGCGCGCTTCCACTTGTGCGGCGAGAGCCTCCACCCTGCGGTTTAGGAGAACATTCTGCTCGGTCATTAAATCCATCCGAGTGGTGAAAGCGGTGAGGATCCGCTGCAACTCACCGATTACCCCTCCCGAAGACGCCGACGCGCCCTGTTCTTCCATTGGCCGTTCAACAGCCGGTTGACGCCCCTCGGGATCCATGACGTTGGCCGAGATATCCTGTTGTGAAAGTGTAGGAACACGGACCCACAACAGGGGGCGCAAATGAACGGACAATGGAGAAGGTAAATAACAAGGTTTTACTGTTGTGAAACGTGCACAACCAATACAACAATTGACAATTTGGGGTTAAGCCGAATTCCACTGGTGTCGTGTGGGCAGGCTCGAAGGTAGGAGACGTCCGTCCAAGTCGAACCGGAAACCACCCAGATTTCCTCTGCCACCGAACCCTGGAAGTACTGGAACCGCCAAGTCCCGAATTCCCAGGTGGCCACTGCCTCCGCTCGTCGGATCCGGTACTGCTGGCAAGAGAACAAACACACAGGTGTGGATGCGGCTGCACCCAGTAACACAGTGAGGGGAGAAGCCGTCTCCACCTCACGTCACAATACTGCAGGAAGGTGAGTACTTATCTGAAGCAACGGCTTTTAGTAGACAGCTGTCCTGCAATGCTCAACAAGAAAGGCAATATAATACAGCAGAGAATCGTTACCTCTATCTTAAGGCGATATCTCGGCACTGAGGTGGAGACGCCGTCCTGGTGATATACCTCCGTGCTGAGTGGAGTCAGCTGTGTCCAGTGATGGGTGACAGCTGTCACCCCTGGCTGCTCTCGTAAGGCGGCAGCGCCCTCTGGTGCCTGGAGCCCGCACTCCAGGCAGGGCGCCCTCTGGTGGTGGTGGGCCAGCAGTACCTCCTCTTCAGCGGCCCACACAACAGATTGAACTCTTTGGTGTCAATGCCAGATGTCATGTTGGGAGGAAACCAGGTACCATCAGGTGGCAGGAACTGGGAGACTAGTCAGGATTGAGGGAAAGATGAATGCAGCAATGCACACAGACATCCTGGATGAAAACCTGCTCCAGAGCGCTCTTGACCTCAGACTGGGGTGATGGTTCATCTTTGAGCAGGACAATGACTCTAAGCACACAGCCAAGATATCAAAGGAGTGGCTTCAGGACAACTCTGTGAATGTCCTGAGTGGCCCAGCCAGAGCCCAGACCTGAATCTGATTGAACATCTCTGGAGAGATCTGAAAATGTCTGTGCACCGACGCTCCCCATCCAACCTGATGGAACTTGAGAGGTGCTGCAAAGAGGAATGGACCAAACTGCCCAAGATAGGTGCACCAAGCTTGTGGCATCATATTCAAGAAGACCTGAGGCTGTAATTGCTGCCAAAGATGCATCAATAGTATTGAGCAAAGGGTGTGAATACTTGCGTACGTACATGTGATTTCTTTGTTTTTTTAATAATAAATTTAATAAATTTGCTAAATTTAAAGGAAAAAAACAGTTTAAGGGGTGTTGTGAGTAGAAATTAGAGGGAAAAAATGAATTTGCTCCATTTTGGAATAAGGCTGTAACATAACAAATATGGAAAAGTGAAGCGCAGTGAATACTTTCCTGATGCACCATATCATTGGTTCTTTCTGTCTGTAATGAAATAGAATCTACTCATTGAAAAGTGAATACAGCATTGATCTGTCCATCCATTGTATACACATCAAAACACCCAGTTCAAGTTGTTTTTGCAGGAATCTCTTGAGCTTTCATGTTCCTTCCTTCCTTTTTCTTGTCAATAAGTGTCTTGAGGCTGACCGTCTCATCAGTGTTTGACTTTCCACATTTTTAATTCCTGCCTCACTAAATCCTTTCCTTCGGTCTCCCTTATTGTTGTTCTGTTTTTCTCCTTCACTAAACTTCCAAGCCCTCTGTCTCTGTTTAATCTCTCTCCTTCCATACACCATTTATCACTTCTTTTCAGACGGTGATTAAAATGGCTCTGAAAAACATTTGCCAACACAACCACATTTGTAGTTTGACAAAAATAAAGTCTAAGTCCTCACTGTTGGAACGCAAAATCCAGATTTGCATCCGTGATGGCTTGAAGTTTGAGGATCGACACTTCCAAATCTGATACTGTGGTAGAGGAGGAACATCTACTGGTTTCTCTCGGTTGTGAGCTGTTTGGCACCACAAGTATCATAAGCATCTTGGACCTGGCAGGCGGACAGGGTCAGTGCCTGAAAGAAATCGGGTCACTGATCTTTGCAGGACGTCTTGGCTCCACCTTAGGGACAGCATGAAGAAGCTCAGAGGAGACTCGCCGTGCGTCTGCATTTAGATGAGCCCACTGAGGGCACTGGGCATCATTTTCAGATGCCTCATGGATTTTTCCCTGTGAAAGCTTTTCCAGGCAAGTCCAACTGAAAAACGCAGGTGGAATTACAGGTCCGATGTGGTCCAGTGACACCTTGAGATTTTCCAGGAGAAGCTGCAGGATGTGTCTAGTGCGAGCAACGCCTGGCCTGTTGCCACGACAAGCAGGACTTGCATAAATCACCAGCAAAAGTATGAAATATGCGTCTTAACAGAAAAAAAAAAGCACAATACTGAGACAGTCAAAGGAGTGACGTGAATTCAGTGAAGTAAAGGTTTGTGTCACACTTTGTTAATTAATTCTAAAACACTGTCCCAAGAATATTGACATAATGTCAACAATATTTTCCATTATCCATCTGTGACTTAGCACTGACATTTTCAGAATTTTATTCCTGACATTTAACTCAAATCATTTCTTGCAGGTGTGGCTCGATGTTCTGCATGTCTCCCCTGTGCACTACGGACGGCTCGTGTCTGTCACTGATCGCCTTTTCCTTCCACTTACCCTGGATACATGTGCAAAAATAAACACATGCCATTCCACGTGGGAAGCACTAGGGGTCACTGTCGCACTAGGTCGTAACGGTTCCTGCGTCTCTGGGCATGTTACTGTGGTGTGTCGTGTTTGTTGCCAGATTAACACACAAAAAAAGCACTGAATGACACCATGATGGCTGCTGTTCCATCTGTGTGCCTCCACTGTACTTTTGCCTGGTAACCTTCGAGTGCTGACCAGCTCATTTCTGACAGGATCAAACCTTTTTGTTGGGCACAAAGCGATAAAAAACACACACACACACACACACACACACACACACACACACACACACACACACACACACACACACACACACACACACACACACACACAATCATCTAAAAGTTATATGGAAACATGCAGCCCTTGAAACAGTGTGAAAGCATTCACAAGAGAGGCACAGAACACTCGGGAAGGCGACGATATTCACCAGAGTGCTGGTATTTCTCGCCCATGTGTGTCAGGGGAAAGTAGGACACTGCCTGTATTTCTGTGCCTCGCTGGCATTTCACTGATTTGTGACCAACAAATGCCATCTCAATTCATTTGGGTTGGACAGCAAGCGGGTGTGTCCAGATTGCATGTGTGCGGGGGAGATATTAAACCCACAACGAATGGAAACAAGTCCAGCAGGGGCTGGTAGGGACGAAGAGATTGCTTCCTCAAGAGCCAATGGGTGTGTGCGTTTGTGTGTGCATGAGATGGGGGGTGCGTCACTGTTGGGAGTAACAGACGAATGATTAGAACAGTAGCTGAAAGAGTGGGTAATACTGTGCAAGGAAAGTAGGTTTTATATGACGGGAGAGAAAAATGATCGAAACACAGGCTGAGGAGTATGAAGAAAAACAAGAAACATGGGGGCGGCCTAAAGGTGTTCACGTTAATCTGCTGCACTATATTCTAAAACAGGCAATCAAATATTTTATATACCATAAGAATCTTTCATTTGCGATAAAAGCACTAGGTTTGGCACAATGGTACTTCTTGGTTGACATTTTGCCAAAAAAAAAAAAGGAGCCATTGACCACTTCAATTTTCAAGATGGCGGCCATTTGTCAAGATGACACCCGGAAGGATGTATGTACAGTGCATTCACAAAGTATTCACAGCACTGCACTTTCCCCACATTTCTGTAATGTTGTAACCTTTATGCAAAATGGATGAAATTTATTTTTTTCCACAAATTCTACACACAGTACCCCATAACGACAATGTGAAAAAAGTTTTTTTGGAGATTTTTGAAAATGTATTAAAAAATAATAATAATATAATAAAAAACTAAATCACGTGTACATACTGTAAGTATGCACAGCCTTTGCCATGAAGATCAAAATTGAGCTCAGGTGCATCTTGTTTCCACTGATCATCCTTGAGATGTTTCTACAGCTTAACTGGAGTTTGAGTTTACCCCAGGTGGGTAAATTCAGTTTGCTTGGACAAGATTTGGAAAGGCACATACCTGTCTACATATAAGGTCCCACAGTTGACAGTACACGTCAGAGCACAAACCAAGCACAAAGTCCAAGGAATGTCTGTAGACCTCTGAGACAGGATTGTCTCAAGACACAAATCTGGGTGCAGGAAGACTGGAAACTTCCAGAATAGACTATTTAACAGCTGAAACAATGGTGTCAACATTATACCACCTAAAAATTCATATAGCTAAAGGCTTTTTATTTTAATTTGATGGTTTTTGACTTCTCAGAACTTTTAATATCAAATGTAGTGCTTGTGTCATCAACTGAATAATTTTTACACTCATCTGCTGCACTATTATACATAAAACCTCTCAAACGTATTTGCAGAGAAATTTATTTGGATCTTGGAGGATTTGATTTTGGATGGACCATGTGATACATGTGATTCTAGAACACCTGTTTCACTTCACTGATCAATGTAGGATGGTGTAATCATCAATTATGTTATGAATCAATTCAAATTTACATCCAGCATTAGGAAATATCAACAGTGCCCACCAAACCACTGCTTTGTAAATTAAGGAAACTGACAAACCAGCTCATTATGAAGGGGATTTTAACTTTCTGATACTCTGGTGAATCAAAGTTAATCAAAATTTAATCACTTTTTCCTCATTAAATGCCTTTTAAAATTTAGAAACAAATAATTATCGTATTAACAAACTGGAGGGATTTGACTGTTCTCTCTCTCTGCATTTTTCAGAGAAGGGTTTTGCAAAGCCTGGGAATGACCCTGGTGCTTGTATCTAATAACATACAGCAGATGTTCGTAGGCCTTTGGAAACCTATGCATGTACCCTCTATGACACATGAATGAATGAGCCCATCTTCTCTAGCTTGAGACAATAAGTTAAAAGCAATACGTGCTATCACCATCTTATTACTCCCTTTTGCATCTGTTGAACTTTAATGCAGCAGATCAGTTGAAAAGCATGAAAGCATGTTTTTGCTTTGTCCATGTGAGATCCCGTAGATGTGCTTTATGGTCCACGGATGGTGGATCAGTGATGTCAAATGTTAGTTTATCAATAAAACTGTATATATTTTAAAAATTCAAATCCCAAAGTCATACTTCCATGCAATCCTGCAGAATGGATTTGTGTGAATTTAACCACAAAAGAAAAAAGGGGAGATGGCTAAGAAGAGACATTGGCACAGGTAGGGTTGGAGGTATTGGTAGGGTTAGCCCCAGGCCCAGCTCACACCTGGGCCAACTTTCCTGTATTCTGGTGTGATGGGGTTTGTCTCTCTTAGCTTAGGTGTGGTTTTAATTTTGAAATTAACTATGTATCTATCACTATCTATCACTTTCCTTCCTTTCCAAAGCCTTGATCTGGAAGCCAGCAAGGCCACTGATGTTGTCAGATGGTGAAAACCTGCCCTGACCATTTGGAAAGTTCTTGATGTTAATCCACAGCTAACAACTGCCTGTGTACAAGATACCTCAAAGTAACATCGATTTTTTTTTCTTTTTTTTTTTGAATAACATGTTGTGCACAGGTGATTTGATGGCCTAAAAATGCCTCGATTTCTCACATTTTGGAGGCACTGACAGAGGCGTAGAACTTGAATAGTTTTAATGAAGCAATTCCAAATAATTTTCCAACTGTAAGGAGCACTCTCAGCACCTTTCAATATTCAAACCACTCCTGCAGTCTTTTATTGTTTACTTAATCTTGTCCTTTATTATTACAGCACCCTCTAGCAGCAGAGACTGACATTTTAATCCTATTTTTGTCTGGATAAAGATCCAAAAATGTATGCAAGCTCATGAAGCATAGCAACAAAATACACCTATATTAGGCGCAACCATTGAACTATTTCTCTGTAGTTTGGAAGTCTGAATATTTGAATGCAGTCAGAGGACTTTCTGCTTCTGCTGTGCATTTGGGTCAAACCTGACATTAATTTTATAGTGTTATTTGGATGTGATTAACTTTCAAGTGTTGGATCCCCAAATATAATGTTTTATACAACCCCATTTCCAATGAAAGTTGGGGCATTGTGTAAAATGTAAATAAAAACAGAATACAATGATTTGCAAATCCTCTTCAACCTATATTCAATTGAATACACCACAAAGACAAGATATGTAATGTTCAAACTGACAGACTTTATTGTTTTTGTGCAAATATTTGCTTGTTTTGAAATGGATGCCTGCAACAGGTTTCAAAAAAGTTGGGACAGTGGTATGTTTACCACTGTGTTACATCACCTTCTAACAACACTCAAGCTTTTGGAAACTGAGGACACTCATGATTGGGGAAAAAAAGAGCATCCCCAAAAGTCTCAGCCATTCACAAGCAAAAATGTGGTGAGGATCATCACTTTTTGAATAACTGCATGAAAAATAGTCCAACAGTTTAAGAACAATGTTTCTCAATGTTCATTTGCAAGAAATTTAGGGAATCCATCATCTACAGTCCATAATATAATCAGAAGATTCAGAAGATCTGGAGAACTTTCTACACATAAGCGGAAAGGCCGAAAACCAACATTGAATGCCCGTGACCTTCGATCCCTCAGGCAGCACTGCATTAAAAACCAACATCATTGTGTAAAGGATCTTACCGCTTGGGGTCAGGAACACTTCAGAAACCATTGTCAGTTGACACAGTTCATTGCTACATCTACAAGTGCAAGTTAAAACTTACCATGCAAAGTGAAAGTCATACATCAACAACATCATTAATACCGCCACCTTCTCTGGGCCCGAGCTCATTTGAAATGGACATACGCAAAGTGGAAAAGTGTGCTGTGGTCTGATGAGTCCACATTTCAAATTGTTTTTCGAAATCATGGACGTCGTGTCCTCTGGACAAAAGAGGAAAAAGACCATCCAGACTGTCACCAGTGCTAAGTTCAAAAGACAGCATCTGTGATGGTATGGGGATGTGTTAGTGCCAATGGCATCACATTTGTGATGGCACCAGCAATGCTGAAAGGTACATCCAGGTTTTGGAGCAACATACTGTCATCCACGCAACATCTTTTTCAGGGACCTCCCTCCTTATTTCAGCAAGACAATGCCAAGACACATTCTACACGCGTTACAACAGTGTGGCTTCATAGTAAAAGAGTGCAGATACTAGACTGGCCTGCCTGCAGTCCAGACCTGTTCCCCCATTGAAAATGTGTGGCGCATTATGAAGCACAAAATACGACAACGAAGACCTCGGACTGTTCCGAGGTCTTCCACCTACAAAGCTTCAAAAATTAGTGTCCACAGTTCCCAATGCTTACTGAGTGTTGTTAGAAGGAAAGGTGATGTAACACAGTGGTAAACATACTTCGTGGTGCGCTAATTTCAAACTGTTCCACGCTGTTTCGCTGTTTTCATCCAAATGCCATACAAACTTCGCACTATATATGAAAGGGGCCCTAACAAAGCACAAATGTTGCTCCACAAAATAGTTTGTTTTTGTACACAGACAAACACAGTCACACCCGCATGACATCTTGAGATGTGGGAGGGAGTCAGAGCACCCAGGACAGAACCCATGCAAACTCCACACAGAAAAGCCCCAGGTGATCCCACGACCTCTTGCTGTGAGGTAACAGTAGCTAACCACTAAGCTGTGCTGCCTCCCGGCCAGTCTATAAATGAATAAAGACGGCAGGAAAATAAGCAAAAGCGATGGGATGAATGAAGGCCAGACAACACGTATCTGAACATCAATGTAGTAAATGTCACAAATACATTAATATCTGCTATTGGTACTCATGGGCTAACTTACAAATTAAACACCAAAATTTTACACAACAGAAATACTGGAGCACAGACTTATGGTCTGTGAGTAAAACTATCTACATACTAAGCCACAATATCTCATATTTGTGATAAAATGCTCAGAAAGGTAACGACAGTGGAGTCCAGAGCTAGCAGCCAGTTAACTGTGTCAGCTTATGGCTGGACCGACTGCACAATAGCCACAATAGCCTAATCTTTATGGCTTCAATTAACTTAAAATGAATGAGTTCTATAAAAAATCACCCCCAGTCCAGTTGTCATTGTTATTGGGGAGGACAGGTACACCAGTTCTGCTAATGTTCTGCTGTCACGCTTTCATCCAGAGGTACAAGTTAATGGTTCCAAGATCAAACCATTCGGTAACACTTTATATTAACGGCATGCTATAAAGCATTAGTAAAGCATTTATGAAGTGGAAATAAATGCTGAAATAACTATTTGTAAAACATTTACAAAGTATTTGTTTATTAGCTACTCAATGGTAAGAACATGAATAGATGGCTTAATAATTATTAATAACAAAATATATAATGTCTTTATAAAACATTTAGAAATTATTTTTTAATTCTCTATAAACCATTTAAGAAAAGTTGGTCATTAATAGTTCTTCATTTACAAATGTAAAATCAGACACTATTCATAGCGATAAAACATACTATACAATCATATTTTTATTGTCTTTACATTTTTTCCTCACAATTATTAAGCATTCTTTTATTAACTACTCTTGGTAAGAACATAAATAGATAGCTTAATCATTATTAATCACAAAATAGTTAATGTCTTTATAAAACATTTATAAATGATTTTTTTTAATTCTCTATAAACCATTTAAGAATCCCACAATAACGAATATTATTTGTTATCACATTCCTCTTCTGTTAATTTAGCTACTACCTCCTCTCTGCTCTCTAATTCTTTCCTCTTTTCCTTTTAGCTCTCTCAATACTGTACCTCCGGTTAAAGATGTCCTCATATTGAGCTTTTCCCAGTGCCATCTTTTTAAATTTAAATATTAATAGTAAAAGTAAGTCCCTTCGGCTGCTCCCTTGTTTGCACTCGGGGTCGCCACAGCAAATCCAAGGTGAATCTGCATGTTCAACTGGCACAGTTTTACGCCGGATGCCTTCCTGACGCAACTCCACATTACATGGAGAAATGTGGCAGGGGTGGATTTGAACCCGGAACCTTCTGCATTAAAACCAAGCGCATTACCACTTGGCTACCACCCCTGCTTAAAATATATATTATTATTTATTTTATTTTTATGATTATTTATTAGTCCTTATTTTATTTTATTTTATTCAGTTTCTTAATTTTAATTTTGAGCACCCAATCGTTTATTAATTTTATGTCTTATTAATTAAATTTCTAATTTAAGCACTCAGTTGTTTCTAGGAATATAAACTTCTTGTTTTTCCAAACCAAATAAGATGTGATTTTTATTTACCTCGCTGACAAATGGGCTGCAACACCAATGATACTACAAGGGTAGGCTGAAAAGTTCTAAGGCTCACCAAGAAGGAAGAAATGCCATTTCAATAAAACTTGGCATGCATTAAGTTCAACTCTTCTGATGACTAACTGTGTTATTTTCTTCCAGGTTGTGAGGTAGTTTGTGGTTCATAGCCAAGTTTGAAGTTTGTGGTAGAGGGAAACGGCAAAAATGGACAAAATCTGGCATTGTGGTGTGATTAAGTACCTGCATAAGAAGGGGTTAAAGCCCAAGGACATTCATGCGGATATGGTTGCTACATTTGGGGATGAAGCTCGTATATCACGACAGATGGCAACAGCTCACACAATTGTTCAACAAATTAAAGTGGTGAGGAAGATATCCTACAGCACTTCCTGTGTCTGGTTCATTTACGACGAACGTCTGAGGAGAAAGATTAAAATGAAAAACTGGTTTTAACCATTTGTCATATCGTATGGACTAACGTTGCTTAATCATTGGCGTTCTCATGCACACTTCCAGCGGACACTTCATCGAAAATGATGGTTAGTTGGCTATGCGTAAGGGTTAGCGAAAGCTAGGCTAAAGCTAAATGGGTAACTTGTCATAACAAATCCAACTGCTTAACGTATTCTAAGGTTGAAAATCATCAAGTGGACACTTTGTTTCCGTCCGAGAGACTATCCGCTTGATTGATGTGAATTTATATCATCGGATGTAGAACATCATTAGTTTTTAATACCCATTAGCCGATTAGCCACTATCGCTTAGCGGTTAATGGCGACCCGTCTGAGCCCACGTTTAGCTACGGTTAGAAAACAATGGCGGCGCAATTACTCACAGATCGACGCCACCACCTACCAAACATCACTTTAACATTTCACAATGAATGTACCCGCACTCCTCGTCTAATACCACCGTACCAATTCCTCAAAACAAAATGCATTGATAAGTATTTCTGAATGGATATATAAAAGTGAATTGGTCAACTGTTTGTGACTCTGCGTAACACAAATTGCATCTACAAATGAGTTATAATGCAAATTTAAGCAACACTTTAGTTAGGCTCACACCAAATATTACTAACAGCTTCTAAAGGCTTATAATAGTAATTTTAAGTTTATTAACGCATGATAAACATTTAAAAATGGAATAAAAGTGAATTGGTCAAACTGTTAGAGATTGTGATAAAAATATATATTAAGCATATACAAATGAGTTATAAAAAATTTAAGCATCACTTTAGTTAAGCTCACACAAAATACTTTACTAACAGCTTGTAAAGGCTTTATAATAGTATTTTTAAGTTTACTAATGCGTTGATAAGCATTTATAAATGGGCATATAAAAGTGAATTGGTCAACTGTTTGAGATTGTGATTAAAATATATATTAAGCATATACAAATGAGTTATAAAAAAATTTAATCACCACAAGGATATTACAAATGCTTAACTAATGCTCAGTTAAGGCTTATTGGTACATCAAAAGAAGAATTCATACATAGATAAAGTCTTTAAAACTACATACTTGTAGTGATTGGGAACTTGAGCTTTGTACATTATTAACAATGATACCCAAAGTATTTGAGGGAATAAGGATAGGTAGTTATGCAATCTTACAAATGTTAGAACTGATTCATTGAGCATGCACTAATCGTTTATTATGCTTAGTAAATGCTTAATATTTTGTTAAGGAAAAAAGGTAAAGACAATAAAAATATTTGTAAAGTATTTTTATCACTAATGAATTGTGTGCGGATTTTTATGTTTGTAAATGATGAACTATAAGGATCAACTTTTCTTAGATGGTTTTAGAGAATTAAAATCATTATAAATGTTTTATTAAGACATTACATATATTGTTCTTTATAATTATTAAGCCATCTATTTATGTTCTTACCAACGAGTAGCTAATAAAGAACACTTTTAAATGTTTTACAAGTAGTTATTTAAGCATTTACTCACACTTTATAAATACTTTACTAATGCTTTATAGCGTGCAGTTAATATAAAGTGTTACCAACCATTCTTAAGGGCCCCTTCACACAGTACGAATAAGTACAAATCAGGGCAACTCATGGCGGAACAGCTCATATGAGCGAACCACGAAAACATCGAGCCAATGGGCAGTCGTGCACAATGCCGCTGTAATGCCACAGCCTGTCTAGTGGATTTTTATTTTATTTTAGCACTGTTGTCGTGCGTTACCTGTGCTGCTCCACAGCCTGTCTAGTGTCGGATCCCTGTTTGGGAATCCGCTAGCTTAGCGTAGCTACTAGCTCTTAGCCGTTTTAGCATGGCGGCTTCTCCTGGTCTCTCCCGTACTTTTCTGCTCTGGGTGTGAAATGTTTAGTTATTCCTCGGCCTCTTTTAGCAGTAACGGTACTTGTAATAAGTGCAGCTTATTCGTAGCTTTGGAGGCCAGGCTGGGCGAATTGAGGCTCGGCTCCGCACCGTGGAAAATTCTACAGCTAGCCAGGCCCCTGTAGTCGTGCGGACCAAGGTAGCTTAGCCGCCGTTAGTTCCCCCTGGCAGAACCCCGTGCAGTCGGGAAAGCAGGCTACTGGGTGACTGTGAGGAGGAAGCATAGCCCTAAACAGAAGCCCCGTGTACCCGTCAACCCGTTCACATTCTCTAACCGTTTTTCCCCACTCGACGATACACTCGCCGAGGATCAAACTCTGGTTATTGGTGACTCTGTTTTGAGAAATGTGAGTTAGCAACACCAGCAAACCATTGTCAATTGGTCTTCCGGGGGCCAGAGCAGGCGACATCGAAGGACATTTGAAATTGCTGGCTAAGGCTAGCGTAAATTTGGTAAGATTGTAATTCACGTCGGCAAGTAATGACACTCGGTTACGCCAATCGGAGGTCACTAAAATTAACATTGAATCGGTGTGTAACTTTGCAAAAACAATGTCGGACTCTGTTGTTTTCTCTGGGCCCCTCCCCAATCAGACCAGGAGTGACATGTTTAGCCGCATGTTCTCCTTGAATTGCTGGCTGTCTGAGTGGTGTCCAAAAAATGAGGTGGGCTTCATTGATAATTGGCAAAGCTTCTGGGGAAAACCTGGTCTTTTTAGGAGAGACGGCATCCATCCCACTTTAGAGGGAGCAGCTCTCATTTCTAGAAATCTGGCCAATTTTTTGGGATCCTCCAAACTGTGACTGTCTAGCGTTGGGACCAGGATGCAGAGCTGTGGTCTTATACACCTCTCTGCAGCTTCTCTCCCCCTGCCATCCCCTTATTACCCCATCCCCGTAGAGACGGTGCCTGCTCCCAGACCACCAATAACTAGCAAAAATCTATTTAAGCATAAAAATTCAAAAAGAAAAAATAATATAGCACCTTCAATTGCACCACAGACTAAAACAGTTAAATGTGGTCTATTAAACATTAGGTCTCTTTCTTCTAAGTCCCTGTTGGTAAATGATATAATAATTGATCAACGTATTGATTTATTCTGCCTAACAGAAACCTGGTTACAGCAGGATGAATATGTTAGTTTAAATGAGTCAACACCCCCGAGTCACACTAACTGTCAGAATGCTCGTAGCACGGGCCGAGGCGGAGGATTAGCAGCAATCTTCCATTCCAGCTTATTAATTAATCAAAAACCTAGACAGAGCTTTAATTCATTTGAAAGCTTGTCTCTTAGTCTTGTCCATCCAAATTGGAAGTCCCAAAAACCAGTTTTATTTGTTATTATCTATCGTCCACCTGGTCGTTACTGTGAGTTTCTCTGTGAATTTCAGACCTTTTGTCTGACTTAGTGCTTAGCTCAGATAAGATAATTATAGTGGGCGATTTTAACATCCACACAGATGCTGAGAATGACAGCCTCAACACTGCTTTAATCTATTATTAGACTCTATCGGCTGTGCTCAAAAAGTAAATGAGTCCACCCACCACTTTAATCATATTTTAGATCTTGTTCTGACTTATGGTATGGAAATAGAAGACTTAACAGTATTCCCTGAAAACTCCCTTTTGTCTGATCATTTTTAATAACATTTACATTTACCCTGATGGACTACCCTGCAGTGGGGAATAAGTTTCATTACACTAGAAGTCTTTCAGAAAGCGCTGTAACTAGGTTTAAGGATATGATTCCTTCTTTATGTTCTCTAATGTCATATACCAACACAGAGCAGAGTAGCTACCTAAACTCTGTAAGGGAGTTAGAGTATCTTGTCAATAGCTTTACATCCTCATTGAAGACAACTTTGGATGCTGTAGCTCCTCTGAAAAAGAGAGCTTTAAATCAGAAGTGTCTGACTCCGTGGTATAACTCACAAACTCGTAGCTTAAAGCAGATAACCCGTAAGTTGGAGAGGAAATGGCGTCTCACTAATTTAGAAGATCTTCACTTAGCCTGGAAAAAGAGTTTGTTGCTCTATAAGAAAAGCCCTTCGTGAAGCTAGGACATCTTTCTACTCATCAATCAATCAATCAACTTTTTTCTTGTATAGCACCAAATCACAACAAACAGTTGCCCCAAGGCGCTCCACATTGCAAGGCAAGGCCATACAATAATTATGAAACACAGTCTACGTCTAAAGCAACATAACCAAGGGAAGGGATTCATCACTAATTGAAGAAAATAAGAACAACCCCAGGTTTCTTTTCAGCACTGTAGCCAGGCTGACAAAGAGTCAGAGCTCTATTGAGCTGAGTATTCCATTAACTTTAACTAGTAATGACTTCATGACTTTCTTTGCTAACAAAATTTTGACTATTAGAAAAAAAATTACTCATAACCATCCCAAGATGTATCGTTATCTTTGGCTGCTTTCAGTGATGCCGGTATTTGGTTAGACTCTTTCACCTCCGATTGTTCTGTCTGAGTTATTTTCATTAGTTACTTCATCCAAACCATCAACATGCTTATTAGACCCCATTCCTGCCAGGCTGCTCAAGGAAGTCCTACCATTATTTAATGCTTCAATCTTAAATATGATCAATCTATCTTTGTTAGTTGGTTATGTACCACAGGCCTTTAAGGTGGCAGTAATTAAACCATTACTTAAAAAGCCATCACTTGACCCAGCTATCTTAGCTAATTATAGGCCGATCTCTCCAACCTTCCTTTTCTCTCAAAGATTCTTGAGAGGGTAGTTGTAAAACAGCTAACTGATCACCTGCAGAGGAATGGTCTATTTGAAGAGTTTCAGTCAGGTTTTAGAATTCATCATAGTACAGAAACAGCATTAGTAAAGGTTACAAATGATCTTCTTATGGCTTTCGGACAGTGGACTTATCTCTGTGCTTGTTCTGTTGGACCTCAGTGCTGCTTTTGATACTGTTGACCATAAAATTTTATTACAGAGATTAGAGCATGTCATAGGTATTAAAGGCATTGCGCTGCGGTGGTTTGAATCATATTTGTCTAATAGATTACAGTTTGTTCATGTAAATGGGGAATCTTCTTCACAGACTAAAGTTAATTATGGAGTTCCACAAGGTTTCTGTGCTAGGACCAATTTTATTCACTTTATACATGCTTCCCTTGGGCAGTATTATTAGACGATATTGCTTAAATTTTCATTGTTACGCAGATGATACCCAGCTTTATCTATCCATGAAGCCAGAGGATACACACCAATTAGCTAAACTGCAGGATTGTCTTACAGACATAAGACATGGATGACCTCTAATTTCCTGCTTTTAAACTCAGATAAAACTGAAGTTATTATACTTGGCCCCACAAATCTTAGAAGCATGGTGTCTAACCAGATCGTTACTCTGGATGGCATTTCCCTGATCTCTAGTAATACTGTGAGAAATCTTGGAGTTATTTTTGATCAGGATATGTCATTCAAAGCGCATATTAAACAAATATGTAGGACTGCCTTTTTGCATTTACGCAATATCTCTAAAATCAGAAAGGTCTTGTCTCAGAGTGATGCTGAAAAAACTAATTCATGCATTTATTTCCTCTAGGCTGGACTATTGTAATTCATTATTATCAGGTTGTCCTAAAAGTCCCTAAAAAGCCTTCAGTTGGTTCAGAATGCTGCAGCTAGAGTACTGACGGGGACTAGCAGGAGAGAGCATATCTCACCTGTGTTTGGCCTCCCTTCATTGGCTTCCTGTTAATGCTAGAATAGAATTTAAAATTCTTCTTCTTACTTATAAGGTTTTGAATAATCAGGTCCATCTATCTTAGGGACCTCGTAGTACCATATTACCCCATTAGAGCGCTTCGCTCTCAGACTGCGGGCTTACTTGTAGTTCCTAGGGTTGTAGAGTAGAATGGGAGGCAGAGCCTTCAGCTTTCAGGCTCCTCTCCTGTGGAACCAGCTCCCAATGCAGATCAGGGAGACAGATACCCTCTCTACTTTTAAGATTAGCCTTAAAACTTTCCTTTTTCGCTAAGGCTTATAGTTAGGGCTGGATCGGGTGACCCTGGACCATCCCTTGTTATGTTGCTTGGACGTAGACTGTGGGGGGGTTCCCATGATGCACTGTTTCTTTCTCTTTTTGCTCCGTATGCAATCACTCTGCATTTAATCATTAGGTATCGATCTCTTTTCCTGGTTCTTTCCTCAGCCCCAACCAGTCTCAGCAGAATACTGCCCTCCCTGAGCCTGGTTCTGCTGGAGGTTTCTTCTGTTAAAAGGGAGTTTTCCTTCCCACTGTGGCCAAGTGCTTGCCTCATAGGGGGTCGTTTTGGACCGTTGGGGTTTTTCATAATTATTGTATGGCCTTTGCCTTGCAATGTGGAGCGCCTTGGGGGCAACTGTTTGTTGTGATTTGGGCTATATAAGAAAAAAGTTGAATTGATTGATTGATTGATAATAGTCTGTGCATGCAGGAACGCAGTGCGAGCAGCTGCTGCTGTGGGAAAAAAAATACATGCCACTCATGGGATTCAAACCTGCAATTTACAAAAGCTCTGATGCCAGGCAGAAACTTACCACTGAGATACCATTGCTGTCCTGTAAAGGTGCATGGAAAATGCCTGAAATCAAAGAGGACAGGGACGTATTTAAGAAAATTTTAAACCACACACCATATAAAAACACAACATTTTATTGAATCCTCTTATCAAGCGGGCAATACAAGTATGATCCATCTGTTCCTCTGTAGATGACCCATGGTCCACAGACGTACAGTCATGAATGATATGATGAGAACGGTGCACTCTTATGTCCACATCTGCTGGCGGTGTGTCCAGCTGGCCCAGTGTCTTGTGGACGGTGCACCGCAGGACAGACAACGTGCGTCATGGAACAGAGCTCATGTAGAGCTCATGTGGGTGACATAAGACCTCAGATCACCACAGCGTGTTATGATCTGATGGTCCATTTAACATTGGTCAGACTGTCAACATGTGCGGCATGCGCTCCCTCGCTGCAGCCCATTGCAACAATATGTTCTTATGTATGTCCACGTGATGACAGCAAGCAGACAGATACGCATCACAGTTGACAGTTGTTACATCATGTACGTCCAAACACGGTACATGTTCCCCAGCCATGACGTCCAGAACCACAGATCTCCACAGCTGCTCCTGTCAGCAGCCACACTCCCTGTCAGTTCAGTGCACACACCAATGTGTCACTTGCAAAGCCACACTCCTGGGGGCACTTATGCTGTGTTTACACATAACAACAACAAGTCACAAAATGCCACGAAGTATTACATTCTTGGCAGCTGATCACAAATCTGATGATTTGAGGCAGAGGCATCAGGTTGTCCTCAGGAACTGCTGCAACCTGTTACCACCCATTACGATTAATGGCACGTGTTGCTGATGAATTATCAGGAACCATTATGCATGGTCAAAAATAATGTTCCGCGCTGTTTCGCGCTGTTCTGTCACATTGTGAATGAGGCAAATTGTCTCCATCAGCTGCTGAACAATTCAGATCGCTGCAGTTTGCTCCTCAAAATCCACAGCAGAAGAACTTCGTGACTGAATGCTTAGTCTGGCTCTGTGCTATGCAGTGGCGCAAAGAGGAGGAGGAGACAGAGAGAGCCAGATGTGTGGCTCCACGCGGCTCTCATCTGGCTCATTTCCCAAGCATCAGGCAAAGCAGCAGCAGGTGGAGCATTGGAACAAAACCTTTAGCCGACTTGGCGTCACTGTCCTTCTTCAGCAAACTGCAGCAATGAAACTGAATGCGGTGCAACAGGGTTTAATTGTGTGCACATCAGAGAAGAACGCTGTCATGCTCTATTAAGGATCACCATCTAAGTGCAAATGAGTGGTATTAGATGTTAGTCTGTGTCAGCTGGAATTTGGCTGACACTTATGGTGAGAGGGTTCAATGGGCTCTCACAGCACACACTCTGTCCTTCAGCTGCTGGTGTCCACAAATACACATACAAATACAAAATATAAATGCAACACTTTTGGTTTTGCTCCCATTTTGTATGAGATCAACTCAAAGATCTAAAACTTTTTTCCACATACACAATATCACCATTTCCCTCAAATATTGTTCACAAACCAGTCTAAATATGGTGATAGTGAGCACTTCTCCTTTGCTGAGGATAATCCATCCCACCTCACAGGTGTGCCCATATCAAGATGCTGATTAGACCACATGATTAGTGCACAGGTGTGCCTTAGACTGCCCACAATAAAAGGCCACTCTGAAAGGTGCAGTTTTATCACACAGCACAATGCCACAGATGTCGCAAGATTTGAGGGCACGTGCAATTGGCCATGCTGACAGCAGGAATGTCAACCAGAGCTGTTGCTCGTGTATTGAATGTTCAGTTCCTCTACCATAAGCCGTCTCCAAAGGCGTTTCAGAGAATTCGGCAGTACATCCAACCAGCCTCACAACCGCAGACCACGTGTAACCACACCAGCCCAGGACCTCCACATCCAGCATGTTTACCTCCAAGATCGCTGAGACCAGCCACTCGAACAGCTGCTGAAACAATCGGTTTGCATAACCAAAGAATTTCTGCACAAACTGTCAGAAACCGTCTCAGGGAAGCTCATCTGCATGCTCGTCGTTCTCATTGAGGTCTCGACCTGACTCCAGTTCGTCGTCGTAACCGACTTGAGTGGGCAAATGCTCACATTCGCTGGCGTTTGGCATGTTGGAGAGGTGTTCTCTTCACGGATGAATCCCGGTTCACACTGTCCAAGGGCAGATGGCAGACAGCGTGTGTGGCGTCGTGTGGGTGAGCGGTTTTTCTGATGTCAATGTTGTGGATCGAGTGGCCCATGGTGGCGGTGGGGTATGGTATGAGCAGGCGTCTGTTATGGACGAAGAACACAGGTGCATTTTATTGATGGCATTTTTGAATGCACAGAGATACCGTGACGAGATCCTGAGGCCCACTGTTGTGCCATACATCCAAGAACATCACCTCATGTTGCAGCAGGATAATGCACGGCCCCCATGTTGCAAGGATCTGTACACAATTCTTGTAAGCTGAAAATGTCCCAGTTCTTGCATGGCCGGCATACTCACTGGACATGTCACCCATTGAGCATGTTTGTGATGCTCTGGACCGGCGTATACGACAGCGTGTACCAGTTCCTGCCAATTATCCAGCAACTTCGCACAGCATTGAAGAGGAGTGGACCAACATTCCACAGGGCCACAATTGACAACCTGAATCAACTCTATGCGAAGGAGATGTGTTGCACTGCATGAGGCAAATGGTGTCACACCAGATACTGACTGGTATCCCCCCCCCCAATAAAACAAAACTGCACCTTTCAGAGTGGCCTTTATTGTGGACAGTCTAAGGCACACCTGTGCACTAATCATGGTGTCTAATCAGCATCTTGGTATGGCACACCTGTGAGGTGGGATGGATTATCTCAGCAAAGAAGTGCTCACTATCACAGATTTAGACTGGTTTGTGAACAATATTTGAGGGAAATGGTGATATTGTGTATGTGGAAAAAGTTTTAGATCTTTGAGTTCATCTCATACAAAATGGGAGCAAAACCAAAAGTGTTGCGTTTATATTTTGTTGAGTGTAGTTGTAGCAACAGGTGTACGAAGAGTTAGAGGCAGCTATGATTTTACACATATTGCATACGATTCCTGCTTCATGCGCACTTTATGCACAAGTCGACCAAATTTGCATTATCTATGAAGGGGCCCTAAATTTTCACAAAACTTTGTAAAAATTGCTTTTTTTTAATACAAATCTTATAACAGCCAAGCCAACTGAATGCACATTTAGATGCTGAAATGATGAATAGTTGCTTGTTCCTGAAAGAATGCATCACATCTCCTGACTAATGCATTCAGTGATATTTTGAATTTTAGGTCTGGATCAGATATGCTTGTCAGATTTGAAGGAAGCATGTAACTGTAGGAAAAACCTGCAAAATTGACAGGGGGTCAAATACTTATTTCCCCCACTGTCTATCTATCATGCCAAATCACAACACAAGTTGCCCCAAAGTGCTTCCTAAGGGTAACGTCTAAACTTGAAGAATTTTAAATTCTTAATTAGCGGCTGAGACCTTCACCAACAACTATTTGGATGGGAGACCTCTTCCAAATACCAGGAACTGTTTGTGTCTCCAGGTAAAACTGGAGTTGCATCAGGAGGGGAATCCGGTGTAAAATCCGTGATCCGCAGATCTGTGCTAGATGTGCTGTGGTGACCCCGCAGCTAAAAGACAACAGCAATATTGTAGCAATTTTCCCACTCTGCATATCGATATGCAGAGCGGGTAGCGTAATGGGTGATTGAGGTAACTGAGGTGGCAGTTTGATTCTGGTTCTGTCTATCATTAGTTCCTTGCCGCTAACCAATGTGATAACCTCCCAGTCCTGGCTGCAGGAAGATCCATGATTCCTGATTCTACGTAAGCGGACTATAACTGGTATTTGGCAAAATCACAAAGTGATTGTGAGTCACTTTTGGTCTGGAGGAGAGCATGCTAAGACAGTCCCAGTTGAAGGAACAATTAATCTGGGAAATAATTCATCTTTCCATTCTATCATCTCTGGAATCATCTCTTGATTTAATCTTCTGGCAGTTAATTTACCACCATGACAGACATCAGGAATGCCAACAGCAGGTACAACATTAAGCGAGCTCTTTCACACAGAAATGAGTCATTTGGAATGGTGCAGGTGTTTCATTTTGATGCCCCCTGGAGGCTGCCACTGGAGGTTCTCCAGGCACATCCTCCTTTGAGGAGACCACATGGGACACCCAGAACATGCTGGAGGGAGAGAACACACATCTAGCATCGGATAACCTTGGGATCAGTGAGGAGGAGCTGGGAAATAGGACGTTGAGATGACTCTGCTTTAAGTGTGAGCATGTGTTACTCTTATTCAGGTGAGTGACTCTTCATTAAATTGTGTTTTTGAGGATGAGCGCTCAGTTGGCATTCAGTGACAGATGAATGATTTCATCTCTGCTTTGCTCACAGGGGGTCGTTTTAGGGAAGCAGCAGCTGACAGCAGCATGAGCCAGTGAAATCTCAGTTTGTCTGACATCAGTCACTCAGCCCAGCAACAAAACGTATTGGTTCAGCGTGTGGAATTAGGACATTTGACAGTAAATAGAGTGTCAGATAGCACTGATCAGACAGCCCAACAGAGGCAGAAATAAATGGCTCAGTAGGTCAAGGCCAAAGGTCAAATTTATACTCTAACATGGCCGTTCACAGTAAAGGCACAAGCAAAATTTAGAAGGCTGCTGTTAACAGCCAGTGGGGGCGAGCACAGACAAGAGCAAATATGATACTGATGACTACCCTTCACGTTGGCAAAGGGGTTAGCAGGGGCATTTTACTGACACCTGACTGTGGACAGGAGAACTCAAAAACTGGTGTATGACTTTCCTTCAAACTTGGTGGGAATATGACTTGGATAGTTATCCAGAGGTGATTAGATTTTGGAGTAGTTTAATCAAGTTCAAAGGAAAAACAGAATATGAAATCCAGTGCATCCAGAAAGTATTTACAAGAAGTGCTGCACTTTTTCCGCATTTTATGTTATCCTTATTCCAAAATGGATGACATTTTTTTATTCTCCTCATAATTCTACAAACAATATGGAAAACATTTGTTTGAGATACTTAAGTATTCACAGCCTTTGCCATGAAACTCAACATTGAGCTCAGGTAGGTGCCTGTTTCCACTGATCATCCTTGAGATGTTTCTACAGCTTAACTGGAGTCCACCTTGGGTAAATTCAGTTGATTGGACATGACTTGTAAAGACACACACCTGTCTACATATAAGGTCCAACAGTTGACACAAATCAAGTAGGAAGTCAAAGGAATTGTCTGTCAACCTCTGAGACAGGATTGTCTCAATGCACAAATCTAGGGAAGGGTACAGAAACATGCTGCTTTGAAGGTCCCAATGAGCACAGTTGCCTCCATCATCCATAAATGGAAAAAACATGGGACCCTCCAGTACTCTTCCTAGTGCTGATCACCTGTCTAAACTAAGCGATCAGGGGAGAAGGGTCTCAGTCAGGGAGGTGACCACAGAGAAATGCTGGGGCTCTGACAATCAGGCCTGTATGGTAGAGTGGCCAGATGGAAGCCACATGGCAGCCAACCTGGAGTTTGCCAAAAGGCACCTGAAGAACTCAGACCATGAGAAAAAAATTCTCTGGTCTGATGAGACAAAGATTGTGTTGTGAAAGTGTAGGAACACGGACCCACAACAGGGGGCGCAAATGAACGGACAATGGAGAAGGTAAATAACAAGGTTTTACTGTTGTGAAACGTGCACAACCAATACAACAATTGACAATTTGGGGTTAAGCCGAATTCCACTGGTGTCGTGTGGGCAGGCTCGAAGGTAGGAGACGTCCGTCCAAGTCGAACCGGAACCACCCAGATTTCCTCTGCCACCGAACCCTGGAAGTACTGGAACCGCCAAGTCCCGAATTCCCAGGTGGCCACTGCCTCCGCTCGTCGGATCCGGTACTGCTGGCAAGAGAACAAACACAGGTGTGGATGCGGCTGCACCCAGTAACACAGAGAGGGGAGAAGCCGTCTCCACCTCACGTCACAATACTGCAGGAAGGTGAGTACTTATCTGAAGCAACGGCTTTTAGTAGACAGCTGTCCTGCAATGCTCAACAAGAAAGGCAATATAATACAGCAGAGAATCGTTACCTCTATCTTAAGGCGATATCTCGGCACTGAGGTGGAGACGCCGTCCTGGTGATATACCTCCGTGCTGAGTGGAGTCAGCTGTGTCCAGTGATGGGTGACAGCTGTCACCCTGGCTGCTCTCGTAAGGCGGCAGCGCCCTCTGGTGCCTGGAGCCCGCACTCCAGGCAGGGCGCCCTCGGTGGTGGTGGGCCAGCAGTACCTCCTCTTCAGCGGCCCACACAACAGGACCCCCCCCTCAACGGGCGCCTCCTGGCGCACGACCGGGCTTGTCCGGATGGCGACGGTAGAAGTCGGCCAGGAGGGCCGGGTCCAGGATGAAGCCCCTCTTCACCCAGGAGCGTTCTTCGGGGCCGTACCCCTCCCAGTCCACCAGGTACTGAAAACCCCGGCCCATTCGACGGACGTCGAGGAGCCGGCGCACGGTCCAAGCCGGTTCCCCGTCGATGATCCGGGCAGGGTGGTGCCGGACCCGGGGTGCAGAGGGGTGAGGTGTGATGGGGTTTTATCCGGGAGACATGAAACACTGGATGAATCCGCAGCGAGGCCGGAAGCCGGAGCCTCACTGCGGCGGGATTGATGACTTTGAGAATTTTGAAGGGACCGATGTATCGTTCTTGGAGTTTCGGGGAGTCCACTTGAAGGGGAATGTCCTTGGTGGACAACCAACTTCCTGCCCAGGACGATACTTGGGGGCCGGGGCCCGCCGCCGGTCTGCATGTTTCTTCGCCCTCGTCCGGGCCTTCAATAAAGCAGAGCGGGCGGCACGCCACACCCGACGGCACTTCCGTGTGGGCCTGGACCGAGGGCACACCGACCTCTCCCTCAACCACCGGAAACAAGGGGGGCTGATACCCCAAGCACACCTCGAACGGGGAGAGGCCGGTGGCTGATGACACTTGACTGTTGTGGGCGTACTCGATCCAGGCCAGGTGGGTACTCCAGGCCGTCGGGTGCGCGGCTGTCACACAGCGTAGTGTCCGCTCCAGTTCCTGGTTGGCCCGCTCTGCTTGCCGTTGGTCTGGGGGTGATACCCGGACGAGAGGCTGACCGTGGCCCCAGGTCCCGGCAGAAGCTCCTCCAAACGTGTGAGGTAAACTGGGGACCGCGATCGGAGACGATGTCTGATGGTATCCCATGCAGACGGACGACGTGGTGGACCAGGAGGTCCGCTGTCTCCTGGGCCGTTGGTAGCTTCGGGAGGGCCACGAAGTGGGCCGCCTTGGAGAAACGGTCCACTATCGTGAAGACGACGGTGTTTCCCTGGGACGGGGGAGACCCGTGACAAAGTCCAGGCCGATGTGGGACCAGGGGCGATGAGGCACGGGCAGCGGCTGTAGCAGCCCTGAGGTCTTTCGGTGGTCGGCCTTGCCCCTGGCGCAGGTGGTACAGGCCTGGACGTAGTCCCGGACGTCGGCCTCCAGGGACGCCCACCAGAAGCGCTGCCGGACGACTGCCACGGTCCTTTCCACCCCAGGGTGACAGGAGAGCCTAGAACCGTGACAGAAGTCCAGCACCGCCACTTGGCTTCCGGTGGGACGTAGAGTCTGTTCTTTGGTCCGGTGCCGGGGTCCGGGTCACGGGTCAGGGCCTCCCGGACAGTCTTTCAACGTCCCAGGTGAGGGCGGCCACGATAGCGGACTCCGGGATGATGGGATCCGGGGGATCCGACGGTTCCGTTTTGACTTCGTCTTCGTGTACACGGGACAATGCATCCGATCTTTGATTCTTGGTCCCGGGACGGTAGGTAATCCGGAAGTCAAAACGGCCCAAAGAACAGTGACCAGCGGGCTTGCTGGGGTTCAGCCGCTTGGCGGTCCTGATGTACTCCAGTTCCGATGGTCAGTGAAAACCGTGAATGGCACGGCTGTTCCCTCCAACAGATGTCTCCACTCTTCGAGGGCCTCTTCACCGCAAGGAGTTCTCGATTGCCGACGTCATAGTTCCGTTCGGCCGGGGTCAACCTGCGGGAAAATAGGCACACGGGTGAAGGACCTTATCGGTCTTCCCGCTCTGGGAGAGCACCGCTCCTATCCCTGAGTCCGAGGCGTCCACTTCAACCACTAACTGGCGGCTAGGGGTCGGGCTGCACCAGAACTGGTGCAGACGAGAAGCGCCGTTTCAACTCCTTGAACGCGGCTTCGCACCGATCCGACCAGGTGAAGGGGACTTTTGGTGAGGTCAGGGCTGTCAGGGAGCTAACAACCTGACTGTAGCCCTTAATAAACCTCCTGTAGAAATTAGCAAAGCGAGGAACTGTTGCAGCTTCCTACGGCTTGTGGGTTGGGGCCATCTCTCACCGCCGCAACCTTGGCCGGATCAGGGGCGACGGAGTTAGAGGAGATGATGAACCCCAAGAAGGACAAAGAAGTGCGATGGAACTCACACTTCTCACCCTTCAAAAACAGGCGGTTCTCCAACAACCGCTGTAGGACCTGACGGACATGCCGGACATGAGACTCAGGATACGGGGAAAGATGAGTATATCGTCTAGGTACATGAAGACGAACCGGTGCAGGAAGTCCCGCAAGACATCGTTTACCAACGCTTGGAAAGTCGCGGGAGCATTAGTGAGACCGAACGGCATGACCAGGTACTCAAAATGACCTAACGGGGTGTTAAATGCCGTCTTCCATTCGTCTCCCTTCCGGATCCGAACCAAATGATATGCATTCCTAAGATCAAGCTTGGTGAAGATTCTGGCTCCATGCAAGGGGGTGAACACTGAATCCAACAAGGGCAACGGGTATCGGTTGCGAACCGTGATTTTGTTCAACCCCCTGTAATCAATGCATGGACGAAGCCGCCATCTTTTTACCCACAAAAAAGAAACCAGCACCCATCGGGGAGGTGGAATTCCGGATCAACCCGGCAGCTAATGAGTCCCGGATGTAGGTCTCCATTGATTCGCGTTCCGGCCGTGAGAGGTTGTACAGTCTACTGGACGGGAACTCACTGCCTGGAACCAAATCAATGGCACAATCATACGGGCGGTGGGGAGGAAGCGTGAGAGCCAGATCCTTGCTGAACACGTCTGCAAGGTCATGGTACTCCGCCGGCACCGCCTCAGATTGGGCGGGACTCGGACCTCCTCCTTAGCGTGGGAGCCGGGAGGAACCGAGGAACCTAGACACTCCCGATGGCAGGTCTCGCTCCACTGTACCACTACCCCGGACGGCCAATCGATCCGGGGTAGTGTGCTTTAGCATCCAGGGGAAAACCCAGAACCACACGGGAGATGGCTTGAGTCACAAAGAACTCGATCACCTCCCAGTGGTTACCTGACACCACCAGAGTTACTGGTGGTGTCTTATGCGTGATCGGTGGGAGTAGGGAGCCATCTAGTGCCCGAACCTGTACAGGCGAGGTAAGAGCCACCAGAGGGAGCCCTATCTCCCTGGCCCATCTACTGTCTAGCAGATTCCCCTCAGAGCCCGTGTCCACCAGTGCTGGGGCCTTCAGGGTTGAATCCTCATACAGGATCGTGACTGGGAGTCGTGTGGCAATGTGGGTGTGTCCCACGTGAATGTTTCGGCCACCCCTGGCCCAGTCTCTAGGGGCGGGCGTTGGAGTTTAACCGCTCGGGGCAGTCGCTTGCAAGATGCTCACTCGAGCCACAAACAAAACAAGCTCCGTAGGCCCGCCTCCTTTGTGCTCCAGGTGCCCTAAATGTTGCCCTGCTCGTGTCCATAGCTTCGTCAGCAGGGGGAGCCGTAGGCGCACGGAGCGCAGGAACAGAGGAGCGTGGGGAGGGCGGAGCTTGGTCGGAACCGGAAGGGAGAGGGACGACGCGTGCCTGGCCACGCCCTTCGCCTCGTTCCCGACGGCGTTCTTCTAGCCGGTTGTCGAGTCGTATGACTAGATCGATGAGCCCATCTAAGTCCCGCGGTTCGCCCTTCGCCACCAGGTGCTCTTTTAGGACCAGTGACAGTCCGTTTACAAAGGCGGCGCGGAGGGCAGTGCTATTCCAGCCGGATCTCGCCGCCGCAATGCGGAAGGCGACTGCATAGGCAGCTGCGCTCCGACGCCCCTGTCTCATTGACAGTAGCACGGTTGAAGCGGTCTCTCCTCTATTGGGGTGATCGAACACCGTTCTGAGCTCCCGCACAAACCCATCGTATGTATGAAGGAGCCGTGAGTTCTGCTCCCAGAGCGCTGTAGCCCAAGCGCGTGCCTCCCCACGAAGCAGGTTTATTACATAAGCTACTTTGCTAGCGTCAGTCGCGTACATCACGGGACGCTGTGCGAAGACGAGCGAACACTGCATCAAAAAATCCGCGCACGTCTCCACACAGCCTCCGTACGGTTCTGGAGGGCTTATGTATGCTTCTGGGGACGGAGGGAGGGGCCGTTGAACGACCAGTGGAACGTCACTATCACGCGCAGGATCCACGGGAGGGAGAGCCGCAGCGGCGCCCGGAGGGCGCGCTTCCACTTGTGCGGCGAGAGCCTCCACCCTGCGGTTTAGGAGAACATTCTGCTCGGTCATTAAATCCATCCGAGTGGTGAAAGCGGTGAGGATCCGCTGCAACTCACCGATTACCCCTCCCGAAGACGCCGACGCGCCCTGTTCTTCCATTGGCCGTTCAACAGCCGGTTGACGCCCCTCGGGATCCATGACGTTGGCCGAGATATCCTGTTGTGAAAGTGTAGGAACACGGACCCACAACAGGGGGCGCAAATGAACGGACAATGGAGAAGGTAAATAACAAGGTTTTACTGTTGTGAAACGTGCACAACCAATACAACAATTGACAATTTGGGGGTTAAGCCGAATTCCACTGGTGTCGTGTGGGCAGGCTCGAAGGTAGGAGACGTCCGTCCAAGTCGAACCGGAACCACCCAGATTTCCTCTGCCACCGAACCCTGGAAGTACTGGAACCGCCAAGTCCCGAATTCCCAGGTGGCCACTGCCTCCGCTCGTCGGATCCGGTACTGCTGGCAAGAGAACAAACACACAGGTGTGGATGCGGCTGCACCCAGTAACACAGTGAGGGGAGAAGCCGTCTCCACCTCACGTCACAATACTGCAGGAAGGTGAGTACTTATCTGAAGCAACGGCTTTTAGTAGACAGCTGTCCTGCAATGCTCAACAAGAAAGGCAATATAATACAGCAGAGAATCGTTACCTCTATCTTAAGGCGATATCTCGGCACTGAGGTGGAGACGCCGTCCTGGTGATATACCTCCGTGCTGAGTGGAGTCAGCTGTGTCCAGTGATGGGTGACAGCTGTCACCCTGGCTGCTCTCGTAAGGCGGCAGCGCCCTCTGGTGCCTGGAGCCCGCACTCCAGGCAGGGCGCCCTCTGGTGGTGGTGGGCCAGCAGTACCTCCTCTTCAGCGGCCCACACAACAGATTGAACTCTTTGGTGTCAATGCCAGATGTCATGTTTGGAGGAAACCAGGTACCATCAGGTGGCAGGAACTGGGAGACTAGTCAGGATTGAGGGAAAGATGAATGCAGCAATGCACACAGACATCCTGGATGAAAACCTGCTCCAGAGCGCTCTTGACCTCAGACTGGGGTGATGGTTCATCTTTGAGCAGGACAATGACTCTAAGCACACAGCCAAGATATCAAAGGAGTGGCTTCAGGACAACTCTGTGAATGTCCTTGAGTGGCCCAGCCAGAGCCCAGACCTGAATCTGATTGAACATCTCTGGAGAGATCTGAAAATGTCTGTGCACCGACGCTCCCCATCCAACCTGATGGAACTTGAGAGGTGCTGCAAAGAGGAATGGACCAAACTGCCCAAAGATAGGTGCACCAAGCTTGTGGCATCATATTCAAGAAGACCTGAGGCTGTAATTGCTGCCAAAGATGCATCAATAGTATTGAGCAAAGGGTGTGAATACTTGCGTACGTACATGTGATTTCTTTGTTTTTTTTAATAAATAAATTTAATAAATTTGCTAAATTTAAAGGAAAAAAACAGTTTAAGGGGTGTTGTGAGTAGAAATTAGAGGGAAAAAATGAATTTGCTCCATTTTGGAATAAGGCTGTAACATAACAAAATATGGAAAAGTGAAGCGCAGTGAATACTTTCCTGATGCACCATATCATTGGTTCTTTCTGTCTGTAATGAAATAGAATCTACTCATTGAAAAGTGAATACAGCATTGATCTGTCCATCCATTGTATACACATCAAAACACCCAGTTCAAGTTGTTTTTGCAGGAATCTCTTGAGCTTTCATGTTCCTTCCTTCCTTTTTCTTGTCAATAAGTGTCTTGAGGCTGACCGTCTCATCAGTGTTTGACTTTCCACATTTTTAATTCCTGCCTCACTAAATCCTTTCCTTCGGTCTCCCTTATTGTTGTTCTGTTTTTCTCCTTCACTAAACTTCCAAGCCCTCTGTCTCTGTTTAATCTCTCTCCTTCCATACACCATTTATCACTTCTTTTCAGACGGTGATTAAAATGGCTCTGAAAACATTTGCCAACACAACCACATTTGTAGTTTGACAAAAATAAAGTCTAAGTCCTCACTGTTGGAACGCAAAATCCAGATTTGCATCCGTGATGGCTTGAAGTTTGAGGATCGACACTTCCAAATCTGATACTGTGGTAGAGGAGGAACATCTACTGGTTTCTCTCGGTTGTGAGCTGTTTGGCACCACAAGTATCATAAGCATCTTGGACCTGGCAGGCGGACAGGGTCAGTGCCTGAAAGAAATCGGGTCACTGATCTTTGCAGGACGTCTTGGCTCCACCTTAGGGACAGCATGAAGAAGCTCAGAGGAGACTCGCCGTGCGTCTGCATTTAGATGAGCCCACTGAGGGCCACTGGGCATCATTTTCAGATGCCTCATGGATTTTTCCCTGTGAAAGCTTTTCCAGGCAAGTCCAACTGAAAAACGCAGGTGGAATTACAGGTCCGATGTGGTCCAGTGACACCTTGAGATTTTCCAGGAGAAGCTGCAGGATGTGTCTAGTGCGAGCAACGCCTGGCCTGTTGCCACGACAAGCAGGACTTGCATAAATCACCAGCAAAAGTATGAAATATGCGTCTTAACAGAAAAAAAAAAGCACAATACTGAGACAGTCAAAGGAGTGACGTGAATTCAGTGAAGTAAAGGTTTGTGTCACACTTTGTTAATTAATTCTAAAACACTGTCCCAAGAATATATTGACATAATGTCAACAATATTTTCCATTATCCCATCTGTGACTTAGCACTGACATTTTCAGAATTTTATTCCTGACATTTAACTCAAATCATTTCTTGCAGGTGTGGCTCGATGTTCTGCATGTCTCCCCTGTGCACTACGGACGGCTCGTGTCTGTCAACTGATCGCCTTTTCCTTCCACTTACCCTGGATACATGTGCAAAAATAAACACATGCCATTCCACGTGGGAAGCACTAGGGGTCACTGTCGCACTAGGTCGTAACGGTTCCTGCGTCTCTGGGCATGTTACTGTGGTGTGTCGTGTTTGTTGCCAGATTAACACACAAAAAAAGCACTGAATGACACCATGATGGCTGCTGTTCCATCTGTGTGCCTCCACTGTACTTTTGCCTGGTAACCTTCGAGTGCTGACCAGCTCATTTCTGACAGGATCAAACCTTTTTGTTGGGCACAAAGCGATAAAAACACACACACACACACACACACACACACACACACACACACACACACACACACACACACACACACACACACACACACACACACACACAATCATCTAAAAGTTATATGGAAACATGCAGCCCTTGAAACAGTGTGAAAGCATTCACAAGAGAGGCACAGAACACTCGGGGAAGGCGACGATATTCACCAGAGTGCTGGTATTTCTCGCCCATGTGTGTCAGGGGAAAGTAGGACACTGCCTGTATTTCTGTGCCTCGCTGGCATTTCACTGATTTGTGACCAACAAATGCCATCTCAATTCATTTGGGTTGGACAGCAAGCGGGTGTGTCCAGATTGCATGTGTGCGGGGGAGATATTAAACCCACAACGAATGGAAACAAGTCCAGCAGGGGCTGGTAGGGACGAAGAGATTGCTTCCTCAAGAGCCAATGGGTGTGTGCGTTTGTGTGTGCATGAGATGGGGGGTGCGTCACTGTTGGGAGTAACAGACGAATGATTAGAACAGTAGCTGAAAGAGTGGGTAATACTGTGCAAGGAAAGTAGGTTTTATATGACGGGAGAGAAAAATGATCGAAACACAGGCTGAGGAGTATGAAGAAAAACAAGAAACATGGGGGCGGCCTAAAGGTGTTCACGTTAATCTGCTGCACTATATTCTAAAACAGGCAATCAAATATTTTATATACCATAAGAATCTTTCATTTTGCGATAAAAGCACTAGGTTTGGCACAATGGTACTTCTTGGTTGACATTTTGCCAAAAAAAAAAAAGGAGCCATTGACCACTTCAATTTTCAAGATGGCGGCCATTTGTCAAGATGACACCCGGAAGGATGTATGTACAGTGCATTCACAAAGTATTCACAGCACTGCACTTTCCCCACATTTCTGTAATGTTGTAACCTTTATGCAAAATGGATGAAATTTATTTTTTTCCACAAAATTCTACACACAGTACCCCATAACGACAATGTGAAAAAAGTTTTTTTGGAGATTTTTGAAAATGTATTAAAAAATAATAATAATAATAATAAAAAACTAAAATCACGTGTACATACTGTAAGTATGCACAGCCTTTGCCATGAAGATCAAAATTGAGCTCAGGTGCATCTTGTTTCCACTGATCATCCTTGAGATGTTTCTACAGCTTAACTGGAGTTTGAGTTTACCCCAGGTGGGTAAATTCAGTTGCTTGGACAAGATTTGGAAAGGCACATACCTGTCTACATATAAGGTCCCACAGTTGACAGTACACGTCAGAGCACAAACCAAGCACAAAGTCAAAGGAATTGTCTGTAGACCTCTGAGACAGGATTGTCTCAAGACACAAATCTGGGTGCAGGAAGACTGGAAACTTCCAGAATAGACTATTTAACAGCTGAAACAATGGTGTCAACATTATACCACCTAAAAATTCATATAGCTAAAGGCTTTTTATTTTAATTTGATGGTTTTTGACTTCTCAGAACTTTTAATATCAAATGTAGTGCTTGTGTCATCAACTGAATAATTTTTACACTCATCTGCTGCACTATTATACATAAAACCTCTCAAACGTATTTGCAGAGAAATTTATTTTGGATCTTGGAGGATTTGATTTTTGGATGGACCATGTGATACATGTGATTCTAGAACACCTGTTTCACTTCACTGATCAATGTAGGATGGTGTAATCATCAATTATGTTATGAATCAATTCAAAATTTACATCCAGCATTAGGAAATATCAACAGTGCCCACCAAACCACTGCTTTGTAAATTAAGGAAACTGACAAACCAGCTCATTATGAAGGGGATTTTAACTTTTCTGATACTCTGGTGAATCAAAGTTAATCAAAATTTAATCACTTTTTCCTCATTAAATGCCTTTTAAAATTTAGAAACAAATAATTATCGTATTAACAAACTGGAGGGATTTGACTGTTCTCTCTCTCTGCATTTTTCAGAGAAGGGTTTTGCAAAAGCCTGGGAATGACCCTGGTGCTTGTATCTAATAACATACAGCAGATGTTCGTAGGCCTTTGGAAACCTATGCATGTACCCTCTATGACACATGAATGAATGAGCCCATCTTCTCTAGCTTGAGACAATAAGTTAAAAGCAATACGTGCTATCACCATCTTATTACTCCCTTTTGCATCTGTTGAACTTTAATGCAGCAGATCAGTTGAAAAGCATGAAAAGCATGTTTTTGCTTTGTCCATGTGAGATCCCGTAGATGTGCTTTATGGTCCACGGATGGTGGATCAGTGATGTCAAATGTTAGTTTATCAATAAAACTGTATATATTTTAAAATTCAAATCCCAAAGTCATACTTCCATGCAATCCTGCAGAATGGATTTGTGTGAATTTAACCACAAAAGAAAAAAGGGAGATGGCTAAGAAGAGACATTGGCACAGGTTAGGGTTGGAGGTATTGGTAGGGTTAGCCCCAGGCCCAGCTCACACCTGGGGCCAACTTTCCTGTATTCTGGTGTGATGGGGTTTGTCTCTCTTAGCTTAGGTGTGGTTTTAAATTTTGAAATTAACTATGTATCTATCACTATCTATCACTTTCCTTCCTTTCCAAAGCCTTGATCTGGAAGCCAGCAAGGCCACTGATGTTTGTCAGATGGTGAAAACCTGCCCTGACCATTTGGAAAGTTCTTGATGTTAATCCACAGCTAACAACTGCCTGTGTACAAGATACCTCAAAGTAACATCGATTTTTTTTCTTTTTTTTTGAATAACATGTTGTGCACAGGTGATTTGATGGCCTAAAAATGCCTCGATTTCTCACATTTTGGAGGCACTGACAGAGGCGTAGAACTTGAATAGTTTTTAATGAAGCAATTCCAAATAATTTTCCAACTGTAAGGAGCACTCTCAGCACCTTTCAATATTCAAACCACTCCTGCAGTCTTTTATTGTTTTACTTAATCTTGTCCTTTATTATTACAGCACCCTCTAGCAGCAGAGACTGACATTTTAATCCTATTTTTGTCTGGATAAAGATCCAAAAATGTATGCAAGCTCATGAAGCATAGCAACAAAATACACCTATATTAGGCGCAACCATTGAACTATTTCTCTGTAGTTTGGAAGTCTGAATATTTGAATGCAGTCAGAGGACTTTCTTGCTTCTGCTGTGCATTTGGGTCAAACCTGACATTAATTTTATAGTGTTATTTGGATGTGATTAACTTTCAAGTGTTGGATCCCCAAATATAATGTTTTATACAACCCCATTTCCAATGAAGTTGGGGCATTGTGTAAAATGTAAATAAAAACAGAATACAATGATTTGCAAATCCTCTTCAACCTATATTCAATTGAATACACCACAAAGACAAGATATGTAATGTTCAAACTGACAGACTTTATTGTTTTTGTGCAAATATTTGCTTGTTTTGAAATGGATGCCTGCAACAGGTTTCAAAAAAGTTGGGACAGTGGTATGTTTACCACTGTGTTACATCACCTTCTAACAACACTCAAGCTTTTGGAAACTGAGGACACTCATGATTGGGGAAAAAAGAGCATCCCCAAAAGTCTCAGCCATTCACAAGCAAAAATGTGGTGAGGATCATCACTTTTTGAATAACTGCATGAAAAAATAGTCCAACAGTTTAAGAACAATGTTTCTCAATGTTCATTTGCAAGAAATTTAGGGAATCCATCATCTACAGTCCATAATATAATCAGAAGATTCAGAAGATCTGGAGAACTTTCTACACATAAGCGGAAAGGCCGAAAACCAACATTGAATGCCCGTGACCTTCGATCCCTCAGGCAGCACTGCATTAAAAACCAACATCATTGTGTAAAGGATCTTACCGCTTGGGGTCAGGAACACTTCAGAAAACCATTGTCAGTTGACACAGTTCATTGCTACATCTACAAGTGCAAGTTAAAACTTTACCATGCAAAGTGAAAGTCATACATCAACAACATCATTAATACCGCCACCTTCTCTGGGCCCGAGCTCATTTGAAATGGACATACGCAAAGTGGAAAAGTGTGCTGTGGTCTGATGAGTCCACATTTCAAATTGTTTTTCGAAATCATGGACGTCGTGTCCTCTGGACAAAAGAGGAAAAAGACCATCCAGACTGTCACCAGTGCTAAGTTCAAAAGACAGCATCTGTGATGGTATGGGGATGTGTTAGTGCCAATGGCATCACATTTGTGATGGCACCAGCAATGCTGAAAGGTACATCCAGGTTTTGGAGCAACATACTGTCATCCACGCAACATCTTTTTCAGGGACCTCCCTCCTTATTTCAGCAAGACAATGCCAAGACACATTCTACACGCGTTACAACAGTGTGGCTTCATAGTAAAAGAGTGCAGATACTAGACTGGCCTGCCTGCAGTCCAGACCTGTCCCCCATTGAAAATGTGTGGCGCATTATGAAGCACAAAATACGACAACGAAGACCTCGGACTGTTCCGAGGTCTTCCACCTACAAAGCTTCAAAAATTAGTGTCCACAGTTCCCAAATGCTTACTGAGTGTTGTTAGAAGGAAAGGTGATGTAACACAGTGGTAAACATACTTCGTGGTGCGCTAATTTCAAACTGTTCCACGCTGTTTCGCTGTTTTCATCCAAATGCCATACAAACTTCGCACTATATATGAAAGGGGCCATTAACAAAAGCACAAATGTTGCTCCACAAAATAGTTTGTTTTTGTACACAGACAAACACAGTCACACCCGCATGACATCTTGAGATGTGGGAGGGAGTCAGAGCACCCAGACAGAACCCATGCAAACTCCACACAGAAAAGCCCCAGGTGATCCCACGACCTTCTTGCTGTGAGGTAACAGTGCTAACCACTAAGCTGTGCTGCCTCCCGGCCAGTCTATAAATGAATAAACGGCAGGAAAATAAGCAAAAGCGATGGGATGAATGAAGGCCAGACACACGTATCTGAACATCAATGTAGTAAATGTCACAAATACATTAATATCTGCTAATTGGTACTCATGGTGCTAACTTACAAATTAAACACCAAAATTTTACACAACAGAAATACTGGAGCACAGACTTAATGGTCTGTGAGTAAAACTATCTACATACTAAGCCACAATATCTCATATTTGTGATAAAATGCTCAGAAAGGATAACGACAGTGGAGTCCAGAGCTAGCAGCCAGTTAACTGTGTCAGCTTATGGCTGGACCGACGCACAATAGCCACAATAGCCTAAATCTTTATGGCTTCAATTAACTTAAAATGAATGAGTTCTATAAAAAATCACCCCCAGTCCAGTTGTCATTGTTATTGGGGAGGACAGGTACACCAGTTCTGCTAATGTTCTGCTGTCACGCTTTCATCCAGAGGTACAAGTTAATGGTTCCAAGATCAAACCATTCGGTAACACTTTATATTAACGGCATGCTATAAAGCATTAGTAAAGCATTTATGAAGTGGAAATAAATGCTGAAATAACTATTTGTAAAACATTTACAAAGTATTTGTTTTATTAGCTACTCAATGGTAAGAACATGAATAGATGGCTTAATAATTATTAATAACAAAATATATAATGTCTTTATAAAACATTTAGAAATTATTTTTTAATTCTCTATAAACCATTTAAGAAAAGTTGGTCATTAATAGTTCTTCATTTACAAATGTAAAATCAGACACTATTCATTAGCGATAAAACATACTATACAAATCATATTTTTATTGTCTTTACATTTTTTCCTCACAAATTATTAAGCATTCTTTTTATTAACTACTCATTGGTAAGAACATAAATAGATAGCTTAATCATTATTAATCACAAAATATGTAATGTCTTTATAAAACATTTATAAATGATTTTTTTAATTCTCTATAAACCATTTAAGAATCCCACAATAACGACTATTATTTGTTCATCACATTCCTCTTCTGTTAATTTAGCTACTACCTCCTCTCTGCTCTCTAATTCTTTCCTCTTTTCCTTTTTAGCTCTCTCAAATACTGTACCTCCGGTTAAAGATGTCCTCATATTGAGCTTTTTCCCAGTGCCATCTTTTTAAATTTAAATATTAATAGTAAAAGTAAGTCCCTTCGGCTGCTCCCTTGTTTGCACTCGGGGTCGCCACAGCAAATCCAAGGTGAATCTGCATGTTCAACTGGCACAGTTTTACGCCGGATGCCCTTCCTGACGCAACTCCACATTACATGGAGAAATGTGGCAGGGGTGGGATTTGAACCCGGAACCTTCTGCATTAAAACCAAGCGCATTAACCACTTGGCTACCACCCCTGCTTAAATATTAATATTATTATTTATTTTATTTTTTATGATTATTTATTAGTCCTTATTTTTATTTTATTTTATTCAGTTTCTTAATTTTAATTTTGAGCACCCAATCGTTTATTTAATTTTATGTCTTATTAATTAAATTTCTAATTTTAAGCACTCAGTTGTTTCTAGGAATATAAACTTCTTGTTTTTTCAAACCAAATAAGATGTGATTTTATTTACCTCGCTGACAAATGGCTGCAACACCAATGATACTACAAGGGTAGGCTGAAAAGTTCTAAGGCTCACCAAGAAGGAGAAATGCCATTTCAATAAAACTTGGCATGCATTAAGTTCAACTCTTCTGATGACTAACTGTGTTATTTTCTTCCAGGTTGTGAGGTAGTTTGTGGTTCATAGCCAAGTTTGAAAGTTTGTGGTAGAGGGAAACGGCAAAAATGGACAAAATCTGGCATTGTGGTGTGATTAAGTACCTGCATAAGAAGGGGTTAAAGCCCAAGGACATTCATGCGGATATGGTTGCTACATTTGGGGATGAAGCTCGTATATCACCGACAGATGGCAACAGCTCACACAATTGTTCAACAAATTAAAGTGGTGAGGAAGATATCCTACAGCACTTCCTGTGTCTGGTCTCATTTACGACGAACGTCTGAGGAGAAAGATTAAAATGAAAAACTGGTTTTAACCATTTGTCATATCGTATGGACTAACGTTGCTTAATCATTGGCGTTCTCATGCACACTTCCAGCGGACACTTCATCGAAAATGATGGTTAGTTGGCTATGCGCGTAAGGGTTAGCGAAAGCTAGGCTAAAGCTAAATTGGGTAACTTGTCATAACAAATCCAACTGCTTAACGTATTCTAAGGTTGAAAATCATCAAGTGGACACTTTGTTTCCGTCCGAGAGACTATCCGCTTGATTGATGTGAATTTATATCATCGGATGTAGAACATCATTAGTTTTTTAATACCCATTAGCCGATTAGCCACTATCGCTTAGCGGTTAATGGCGACCCGTTCTGAGCCCACGTTTAGCTACCGGTTAGAAACTAATGGCGGCGCAATTACTCACAGATCGACGCCACCACCTAACCAAACATCACTTTAACATTTCACAATGAATGTACCCGCACTCCTCGTCTAATACCACCGTACCAATTCCTCAAAACAAAATATGCATTGATAAGTATTTCTGAATGGATATATAAAAGTGAATTGGTCAACTGTTTGTGACTCTGCGTAACACAAATTGCATCTACAAATGAGTTATAATGCAAATTTAAGCAACACTTTAGTTAGGCTCACACCAAATATTTACTAACAGCTTCTAAAGGCTTTATAATAGTAATTTTAAGTTTATTAACGCATTGATAAACATTTAAAAATGGACATATAAAAGTGAATTGGTCAACTGTTAGAGATTGTGATAAAAATATATATATTAAGCATATACAAATGAGTTATAAAAAAATTTAAGCATCACTTTAGTTAAGCTCACACAAAATACTTTACTAACAGCTTGTAAAGGCTTTATAATAGTATTTTTAAGTTTACTAATGCGTTGATAAGCATTTATAAATGGGCATATAAAAGTGAATTGGTCAACTGTTTGAGATTGTGATTAAAATATATATTAAGCATATACAAATGAGTTATAAAAAAATTTAATCACCACAAGGATATTACAAATGCTTAACTAATGCTCAGTTAAGGCTTATTGGTACATCAAAAGAAGAATTCATACATAGATAAAGTCTTTAAAACTACATACTTGTAGTGATTGGGAACTTGAGCTTTGTACATTATTAACAAATGATACACAAAGTATTGAGGAATAAGGATAGGTAGTTAATGCAATCTTTACAAATGTTATAACTGATTCATTGAGCATCAACTAATCGTTTATTAATGCTTAGTAAATGCTTAATAATTTGTAAGGAAAAAATGTAAAGACAATAAAAAATATTTGTAAAGTATTTTTATCACTAATGAATTGTGTCTGATTTTATGTTTGTAAATGATGAACTATTAATGATCAACTTTTCTTAGATGGTTTATAGAGAATTAAAAATCATTTATAAATGTTTTATTAAGACATTACATATATTGTTCTTTATAATTATTAAGCCATCTATTTATGTTCTTACCAACGAGTAGCTAATAAAGAACACTTTTTAAATGTTTTACAAGTAGTTATTTAAGCATTTACTCACACTTTATAAATACTTTACTAATGCTTTATAGCGTGCAGTTAATATAAAGTGTTACCAACCATTCTTAAGGGCCCCTTCACACAGTACGAATAAGTACAAATCAGGGCAACTCATGGCGGAACAGCTCATATGAGCGAACCACGAAAACATCGAGCCAATGGGCAGTCGTGCACAATGCCGCTGTAATGCCACAGCCTGTCTAGTGGATTTTTATTTTATTTTAGCACTGTTGTCGTGCGTTACCTGTGCTGCTCCACAGCCTGTCTAGCGTCGGATTCCCTGTTTGGGAATCCGCTAGCTTAGCGTAGCTACTAGCTCTTAGCCGTTTTAGCATGGCGGCTTCTCCTGTCTCTCCCGTACTTTTCTGCTCTGGGTGTGAAATGTTTAGTTATTCCTCGGCCTCTTTTAGCAGTAACGGTACTTGTAATAAGTGCAACTTATTCGTAGCTTTGGAGGCCAGGCTGGGCGAATTGGAGGCTCGGCTCCGCACCGTGGAAAATTCTACAGCTAGCCAGGCCCCTGTAGTCGGTGCGGACCAAGGTAGCTTAGCCGCCGTTAGTTCCCCCCTGGCAGACCCCGTGCAGTCGGGAAAGCAGGCTGACTGGGTGACTGTGAGGAGGAAGCATAGCCCTAAACAGAAGCCCCGTGTACACCGTCAACCCGTTCACATCTCTAACCGTTTTTCCCCACTCGACGATACACTCGCCGAGGATCAAACTCTGGTTATTGGTGACTCTGTTTTGAGAAATGTGAAGTTAGCAACACCAGCAACCATTGTCAATTGTCTTCCGGGGGCCAGAGCAGGCGACATCGAAGGACATTTGAAATTGCTGGCTAAGGCTAAGCGTAAATTTGGTAAGATTGTAATTCACGTCGGCAGTAATGACACTCGGTTACGCCAATCGGAGGTCACTAAAATTAACATTGAATCGGTGTGTAACTTTGCAAAAACAATGTCGGACTCTGTTGTTTTCTCTGGGCCCCTCCCCAATCAGACCAGGAGTGACATGTTTAGCCGCATGTTCTCCTTGAATTGCTGGCTGTCTGAGTGGTGTCCAAAAAATGAGGTGGGCTTCATTGATAATTGGCAAAGCTTCTGGGGAAAACCTGGTCTTGTTAGGAGAGACGGCATCCATCCCACTTTAGAGGGAGCAGCTCTCATTTCTAGAAATCTGGCCAATTTTTTGGGATCCTCCAAACTGTGACTGTCTAGCGTTGGGACCAGGATGCAGAGCTGTGGTCTTATACACCTCTCTGCAGCTTCTCTCCCCCTGCCATCCCCTTATTACCCCATCCCCGTAGAGACGGTGCCTGCTCCCAGACCACCAATAACTAGCAAAAATCTATTTAAGCATAAAAATTCAAAAAGAAAAAATAATATAGCACCTTCAATTGCACCACAGACTAAAACAGTTAAATGTGGTCTATTAAACATTAGGTCTCTTTCTTCTAAGTCCCTGTTGGTAAATGATATAATAATTGATCAACGTATTGATTTATTCTGCCTAACAGAAACCTGGTTACAGCAGGATGAATATGTTAGTTTAAATGAGTCAACACCCCCGAGTCACACTAACTGTCAGAATGCTCGTAGCACGGGCCGAGGCGGAGGATTAGCAGCAATCTTCCATTCCAGCTTATTAATTAATCAAAACCTAGACAGAGCTTTAATTCATTTGAAAGCTTGTCTCTTAGTCTTGTCCATCCAAATTGGAAGTCCCAAAAACCAGTTTTATTTGTTATTATCTATCGTCCACCTGGTCGTTACTGTGAGTTTCTCTGTGAATTTTCAGACCTTTTGTCTGACTTAGTGCTTAGCTCAGATAAGATAATTATAGTGGGCGATTTTAACATCCACACAGATGCTGAGAATGACAGCCTCAACACTGCATTTAATCTATTATTAGACTCTATCGGCTTTGCTCAAAAAGTAAATGAGTCCACCCACCACTTTAATCATATTTTAGATCTTGTTCTGACTTATGGTATGGAAATAGAAGACTTAACAGTATTCCCTGAAAACTCCCTTTTGTCTGATCATTTTTTAATAACATTTACATTTACCCTGATGGACTACCCTGCAGTGGGGAATAAGTTTCATTACACTAGAAGTCTTTCAGAAAGCGCTGTAACTAGGTTTAAGGATATGATTCCTTCTTTATGTTCTCTAATGTCATATACCAACACAGAGCAGAGTAGCTACCTAAACTCTGTAAGGGAGTTAGAGTATCTTGTCAATAGCTTTACATCCTCATTGAAGACAACTTTGGATGCTGTAGCTCCTCTGAAAAAGAGAGCTTTAAATCAGAAGTGTCTGACTCCGTGGTATAACTCACAAACTCGTAGCTTAAAGCAGATAACCCGTAAGTTGGAGAGGAAATGGCGTCTCACTAATTTAGAAGATCTTCACTTAGCCTGGAAAAAGAGTTTGTTGCTCTATAAGAAAGCCCTTCGTGAAGCTAGGACATCTTTCTACTCATCAATCAATCAATCAACTTTTTTCTTGTATAGCACCAAATCACAACAAACAGTTGCCCCAAGGCGCTCCACATTGCAAGGCAAGGCCATACAATAATTATGAAACACAGTCTACGTCTAAAGCAACATAACCAAGGGAAGGGATTCATCACTAATTGAAGAAAATAAGAACAACCCCAGGTTTCTTTTCAGCACTGTAGCCAGGCTGACAAAGAGTCAGAGCTCTATTGAGCTGAGTATTCCATTAACTTTAACTAGTAATGACTTCATGACTTTCTTTGCTAACAAAATTTTGACTATTAGAAAAAAAATTACTCATAACCATCCCAAAGATGTATCGTTATCTTTGGCTGCTTTCAGTGATGCCGGTATTTGGTTAGACTCTTTCTCTCCGATTGTTCTGTCTGAGTTATTTTCATTAGTTACTTCATCCAAACCATCAACATGCTTATTAGACCCCATTCCTGCCAGGCTGCTCAAGGAAGTCCTACCATTATTTAATGCTTCAATCTTAAATATGATCAATCTATCTTTGTTAGTTGGTTATGTACCACAGGCCTTTAAGGTGGCAGTAATTAAACCATTACTTAAAAAGCCATCACTTGACCCAGCTATCTTAGCTAATTATAGGCCAATCTCCAACCTTCCTTTTCTCTCAAAGATTCTTGAGAGGGTAGTTGTAAAACAGCTAACTGATCACCTGCAGAGGAATGGTCTATTTGAAGAGTTTCAGTCAGGTTTTAGAATTCATCATAGTACAGAAACAGCATTAGTAAAGGTTACAAATGATCTTCTTATGGCTTCGGACAGTGGACTTATCTCTGTGCTTGTTCTGTTGGACCTCAGTGCTGCTTTTGATACTGTTGACCATAAAATTTTATTACAGAGATTAGAGCATGTCATAGGTATTAAAGGCATTGCGCTGCGGTGGTTTGAATCATATTTGTCTAATAGATTACAGTTTGTTCATGTAAATGGGGAATCTTCTTCACAGACTAAAGTTAATTATGGAGTTCCACAAGGTTCTGTGCTAGGACCAATTTTATTCACTTTATACATGCTTCCCTTGGGCAGTATTATTAGACGATATTGCTTAAATTTTCATTGTTACGCAGATGATACCCAGCTTTATCTATCCATGAAGCCAGAGGATACACACCAATTAGCTAAACTGCAGGATTGTCTTACAGACATAAAGACATGGATGACCTCTAATTTCCTGCTTTTAAACTCAGATAAAACTGAAGTTATTATACTTGGCCCCACAAATCTTAGAAGCATGGTGTCTAACCAGATCGTTACTCTGGATGGCATTTCCCTGATCTCTAGTAATACTGTGAGAAATCTTGGAGTTATTTTTGATCAGGATATGTCATTCAAAGCGCATATTAAACAAATATGTAGGACTGCCTTTTTGCATTTACGCAATATCTCTAAAATCAGAAAGGTCTTGTCTCAGAGTGATGCTGAAAAACTAATTCATGCATTTATTTCCTCTAGGCTGGACTATTGTAATTCATTATTATCAGGTTGTCCTAAAAGTTCCCTAAAAAGCCTTCAGTTGGTTCAGAATGCTGCAGCTAGAGTACTGACGGGGACTAGCAGGAGAGAGCATATCTCACCTGTGTTGGCCTCCCTTCATTGGCTTCCTGTTAATGCTAGAATAGAATTTAAAATTCTTCTTCTTACTTATAAGGTTTTGAATAATCAGGTCCCATCTTATCTTAGGGACCTCGTAGTACCATATTACCCCATTAGAGCGCTTCGCTCTCAGACTGCGGGCTTACTTGTAGTTCCTAGGGTTTGTAAGAGTAGAATGGGAGGCAGAGCCTTCAGCTTTCAGGCTCCTCTCCTGTGGAACCAGCTCCCAATTCAGATCAGGGAGACAGATACCCTCTCTACTTTTAAGATTAGGCTTAAAACTTTCCTTTTCGCTAAGGCTTATAGTTAGGGCTGGATCGGGTGACCCTGGACCATCCCTTGGTTATGTTGCTTTGGACGTAGACTGTGGGGGGGTTCCCATGATGCACTGTTTCTTTCTCTTTTTGCTCCGTATGCATCACTCTGCATTTAATCATTAGTGATCGATCTCTTTTTCCTGGTTCTTTCCCTCAGCCCCAACCAGTCTCAGCAGAATACTGCCCCTCCCTGAGCCTGGTTCTGCTGGAGGTTTCTTCCTGTTAAAAGGGAGTTTTTCCTTCCCACTGTGGCCAAGTGCTTGCTCATAGGGGGTCGTTTTGACCGTTGGGGTTTTTCATAATTATTGTATGGCCTTGCCTTGCAATGTGGAGCGCCTTGGGGCAACTGTTTGTTGTGATTTGGGCTATATAAGAAAAAAGTTGATTGATTGATTGATTGATAATAGTCTGTGCATGCAGGAACGCAGTGCGAGCAGCTGCTGCTGTGGGAAAAAAAATACATGCCACTCATGGGATTCAAACCTGCAATTTACAAAAGCTCTGATTGCCAGGCAGAAACTTTACCACTGAGATACCATTGCTGTCCTGTAAAAGGTGCATGGAAAATGCCTGAAATCAAAGAGGACAGGGACGTATTTAAGAAAATTTAAACCACACACCATATAAAAACACAACATTTTATTGAATCCCTCTTATCAAGCGGGCAATACAAGTATGATCCATCTGTTCCTCTGTAGATGACCCATGGTCACAGACGTACAGTCATGAAATGATATGAATGAGAAGCGGTGCACTCTTATGTCCACATCTGCTGGCGGTGTGTCCAGCTGGCCCAGTGTCTTGTGGACGGTGCACCGCAGGACAGACACTGCGTCATGGAACAGAGCTCATGTAGAGCTCATGTGGGTGACATAAGACTCAGATCACCACAGCGTGTTATGATCTGATGGTCCATTTAACATTGGTCAGCCTGTCAACATGTGCGGCATGCGCTCACTCGCTGCAGCCCATTGCAACAATATGTTCTTATGTATGTCCACGTGATGACAGCAAGCAGACAGATACGCATCACAGTTGACAGTTGTTACATCATGTACGTCCAAACACGGTACATGTTCCCCAGCCATGACGTCCAGAACCACAGATCTCCACAGCTGCTCCTGTCAGCAGCCACACTCCCTGTCAGTTCAGTGCACACACCAATGTGTCACTTGCAAAGCCACACTCCTGGGGGCACTTATGCTGTGTTTACACATAACAACAACAAGTCACAAATGCCACGAAGTATTACATTCTTGGCAGCTGATCACAAATCTGATGATTTGAGGCAGAGGCATCAGGTGTCCTCAGGAACTGCTGCAACCTGTTACCACCCATTACGATTAATGGCACGTGTTGCTGATGAATTATCAGGAACCATTATGCATGGTCAAAAATAATGTTCCGCGCTGTTTCGCGCTGTTCTGTCACATTGTGAATGAGGCAAATTGTCTCCATCAGCTGCTGAACAATTCAGATCGCTGCAGTTTGCTCCTCAAAATCCACAGCAGAAGAACTTCGTGACTGAATGCTTAGTCTGGCTCTGTGCTATGCAGTGGCGCAAAGAGGAGGAGGAGACAGAGAGAGCCAGATGTGTGGCTCCACGCGGCTCTCATCTGGCTCATTTTCCCAAGCATCAGGCAAAGCAGCAGCAGGTGGAGCATTGGAACAAAACCTTTAGCCGACTTGGCGTCACTGTCCTTCTTCAGCAAACTGCAGCAATGAAACTGAATGCGGTGCAACAGGGTTTAATTGTGTGCACATCAGAGAAGAACGCTGTCATGCTCTATTAAGGATCACCATCTAAGTGCAAATGAGTGGTATTAGATGTTAGTCTGTGTCAGCTGGAATTTGGCTGACACTTATGGTGAGAGGGTTCAATGGGCTCTCACAGCACACACTCTGTCCTTCAGCTGCTGGTGTCCACAAATACACATACAAATACAAAATATAAATGCAACACTTTTGGTTTTGCTCCCATTTTGTATGAGATCAACTCAAAGATCTAAAACTTTTTTCCACATACACAATATCACCATTTCCCTCAAATATTGTTCACAAACCAGTCTAAATATGGTGATAGTGAGCACTTCTCCTTTGCTGAGATAATCCATCCCACCTCACAGGTGTGCCATATCAAGATGCTGATTAGACACCATGATTAGTGCACAGGTGTGCCTTAGACTGCCCACAATAAAAGGCCACTCTGAAAGGTGCAGTTTTATCACACAGCACAATGCCACAGATGTCGCAAGATTTGAGGGCACGTGCAATTGGCATGCTGACAGCAGGAATGTCAACCAGAGCTGTTGCTCGTGTATTGAATGTTCATTTCTCTACCATAAGCCGTCTCCAAAGGCGTTTCAGAGAATTCGGCAGTACATCCAACCAGCCTCACAACCGCAGACCACGTGTAACCACACCAGCCCAGGACCTCCACATCCAGCATGTTTACCTCCAAGATCGTCTGAGACCAGCCACTCGAACAGCTGCTGAAACAATCGGTTTGCATAACCAAAGAATTTCTGCACAAACTGTCAGAAACCGTCTCAGGGAAGCTCATCTGCATGCTCGTCGTTCTCATTGAGGTCTCGACCTGACTCCAGTTCGTCGTCGTAACCGACTTGAGTGGGCAAATGCTCACATTCGCTGGCGTTTGGCATGTTGGAGAGGTGTTCTCTTCACGGATGAATCCCGGTTCACACTGTCCAGGGCAGATGGCAGACAGCGTGTGTGGCGTCGTGTGGGTGAGCGGTTTTCTGATGTCAATGTTGTGGATCGAGTGGCCCATGGTGGCGGTGGGGTTATGGTATGAGCAGGCGTCTGTTATGGACGAAGAACACAGGTGCATTTTATTGATGGCATTTTGAATGCACAGAGATACCGTGACGAGATCCTGAGGCCCACTGTTGTGCCATACATCCAAGAACATCACCTCATGTTGCAGCAGGATAATGCACGGCCCCATGTTGCAAGGATCTGTACACAATTCTTGTAAGCTGAAAATGTCCCAGTTCTTGCATGGCCGGCATACTCACTGGACATGTCACCCATTGAGCATGTTTGTGATGCTCTGGACCGGCGTATACGACAGCGTGTACCAGTTCCTGCCAATATCCAGCAACTTCGCACAGCCATTGAAGAGGAGTGGACCAACATTCCACAGGCCACAATTGACAACCTGATCAACTCTATGCGAAGGAGATGTGTTGCACTGCATGAGGCAAATGGTGGTCACACCAGATACTGACTGGTATCCCCCCCCCCAATAAAACAAAACTGCACCTTTCAGAGTGGCCTTTTATTGTGGACAGTCTAAGGCACACCTGTGCACTAATCATGGTGTCTAATCAGCATCTTGGTATGGCACACCTGTGAGGTGGGATGGATTATCTCAGCAAAGAAGTGCTCACTATCACAGATTTAGACTGGTTTGTGAACAATATTTGAGGGAAATGGTGATATTGTGTATGTGGAAAAAGTTTTAGATCTTTGAGTTCATCTCATACAAAATGGGAGCAAAACCAAAAGTGTTGCGTTTATATTTTTGTTGAGTGTAGTTGTAGCAACAGGTGTACGAAGAGTTAGAGGCAGCTATGATTTTACACATATTGCATACGATTCCTGCTTCATGCGCACTTTATGCACAAGTCGACCAAATTTGCATTATCTATGAAGGGGCCCTAAAATTTTCACAAAACTTTGTAAAAATTGCTTTTTTTTTAATACAAATCTTATAACAGCCAAGCCAACTGAATGCACATTTAGATGCTGAAATGATGAATAGTTGCTTGTTCCTGAAAGAATGCATCACATCTCCTGACTAATGCATTCAGTGATATTTTGAATTTTAGGTCTGGATCAGATATGCTTGTCAGATTTGAAGGAAGCATGTAACTGTAGGAAAAACCTGCAAAATTGACAGGGGGTCAAATACTTATTTCCCCCACTGTATCTATCTATCATGCCAAATCACAACACAAGTTGCCCCAAAGTGCTTCCTAAGGGTAACGTCTAAACTTGAAGAATTTTAAATTCTTAATTAGCGGCTGAGACCTTCACCAACAACTATTTGGATGGGAGACCTCTTCCAAATACCAGGAACTGTTTGTGTCTCCAGGTAAAACTGGAGTTGCATCAGGAGGGGAATCCGGTGTAAAATCCGTGATCCGCAGATCTGTGCTAGATGTGCTGTGGTGACCCCGCAGCTAAAAGACAACAGCAATATTGTAGCAATTTTCCCACTCTGCATATCGATATGCAGAGCGGGTAGCGTAATGGGTGATTGAGGTAACTGAGGTGGCAGTTTGATTCTGGTTCTGTCTATCATTAGTTCCTTGCCGCTAACCAATGTGATAACCTCCCAGTCCTGGCTGCAGGAAGATCCATGATTCCTGATTCTACGTAAGCGGACTATAACTGGTATTTGGCAAAATCACAAAGTGATTGTGAGTCACTTTTGGTCTGGAGGAGAGCATGCTAAGACAGTCCCAGTTGAAGGAACAATTAATCTGGGAAATAATTCATCTTTCCATTCTATCATCTCTGGAATCATCTCTTGATTTAATCTTCTGGCAGTTAATTTACCACCATGACAGACATCAGGAATGCCAACAGCAGGTACAACATTAAGCGAGCTCTTTCACACAGAAATGAGTCATTTGGAATGGTGCAGGTGTTTCATTTTGATGCCCCCTGGAGGCTGCCACTGGAGGTTCTCCAGGCACATCCTCCTTTGAGGAGACCACATGGGACACCCAGAACATGCTGGAGGGAGAGAACACACATCTAGCATCGGATAACCTTGGGATCAGTGAGGAGGAGCTGGGAAATAGGACGTTGAGATGACTCTGCTTTAAGTGTGAGCATGTGTTACTCTTATTCAGGTGAGTGACTCTTCATTAAATTGTGTTTTTTGAGGATGAGCGCTCAGTTGGCATTCAGTGACAGACTGAATGACCTTTCATCTCTGCTTTGCTCACAGGGGGTCGTTTTGACCGTTGGGGTTTTTACGTAATTATTGTATGGCTTTGCCTTACAATATAAAGCGCCTTGGGGCAACTGTTTGTTGTGATTTGGCGCTATATAAATAAAATTGATAATGATGATGATGATGATGATTTCCTGAAGAACCTCTCTGTATGTCTTCCCTCATTGTCTGTGTCTCTTTGTCCACTTTGAATTTCAATTTTCAATAACAAATAGAACTTCTTCACATTTCATTACTTCCACCTGTGTCACTGGCTGAGGTATAATATTTAATTTGCATGAGTTTGAGGTTTGGACAAAGGATGTTTACAGAACCGTCTGATTGGATTGCATCCCAATTACCATGGTAACAGTGTAAATATGCACGTGGTCTGTCCATGGCAAGGTGCTTTCTGTGTGATCATCCAATGCTTTTGGTTTGCTGGGTGGCACTGAAACAGAACAAGGCCACAATGAGGAACCAAAGTTCTGATGTAAACGGTAAGTATATATGGGAACTACAGCTAAAAGCCCACCCACAACTTGTTCACGCAAATAAACATAAATAAACATTTGCACAGTGGTGGGCACAGTTCAGCTAATCCGATAACAGACAATTATCAAAGCTAATGTTTTTGCTAGGGGATTAGCTTTTCAGATAAGTTTTAAAACCATCATTGGACCAATTATCTTCCAATAAATTTTGTTCCAATAACTTTCCGTCCGATAACTTTTTTTTTTTTTTTTTGCTGGTAAAGTGAGCAAAGTTTAATGGCCAAAAATGTTTGTAAACCCTAAAACCAACCATTTTAGTCAGCCTGTTGTGTTTGTAGCAGACTGGCTGCCTGTCGCTTGCTGATGACATCATCATTAAGCACAAAACGTGATTGGCCGGTCGACGCAGGGAGCATTATGGGTAGGTTCATTTTTTCAGGTTCACTTCAGATGTTACAGTGAGTGAGTCCGCTCGACACAAAAACAAAATGGACTAATTTAACATTATTTTATTTTATTTATTTGTGGCTGTAATTTAATCGCCAAGCCTCGGTGGGGGGGAGGAGCTCTCATGGTGCAGCTGTGTAAAAAGGGAGGGACTTTTCTTCACGTTTAGACACTGTTTTGGATTTTTAAAAAAGGTTGTTTTATGTGGATTATTTATTCAGATTAATCCCACTGAAACTAACAGGTAAGAATTTATATTTACTACATGTATTTTACTCTGCCAATCAATGCATTAATGGACGTATTTCGGATGTTTAAGCTGCAGGGTTGAAACCATGTGAAAAACAGCAGCAGCTTTTTAGTTCGTGTATATAATACAGAGATAAACTGTGACTTCCAATTCAGTGTTTTACTACTTTTGAAAGATGATGACAGTGTTTAGAGGTTTTTTTATTCATTCATTTTTCGTGCGTTCTTATGTGTTTGTGCTTCTTGAATTTACCCAGCAGCGAAAAGTGAAAGTGAAACTGGTTTATCAGAAGCCGACAGTGTAATCTGATGTGGCCGCGTCCGAATCAATACTAAAAGTTATCCGTTATCTGTAATAAACCTAAATTATTTTAGCAGTTTACCGGTTTAGTGTCATCAAAGACAACTTTTCAGTTATCAGATTAATGGTTACTGAAGCTAACTTTTTGCTTAGCTGTGCCCACCACTGCATTTGCATAACTTTGGTAGACACATGTGTTAACCCTCTGGGGCCGACGCCGTCGTATCTGATGGCTAAGACCAAACTTTACTAAATTATAAATAACTTTTTAATGATATGAGATAGAAACTTACTTTTTTTTTTTGCTGAAAAGTTAACTCTGCAGACTTTCGAGCCAGCCATCGCCCATCTTTGTACTCCTCATAGAAGCTGTGTGATGACGTGTGCAATATGAGTGTCCAATCGGAATTGGTTCACCGTCACATGGTTTTACAAAATCCAATCGTAGGGCAGATTTACATCACGTTAAAAGCCAAAGATCGTTTTCAGGAGTGATATGTTACTAGTTGGCCCATTTGAAAAGCCCCCTGGGTGCTCCAATGAGTACATACTATTTAGTATATACTCAGTGCGCCCTGCACCATTACGCACAACGATCAGTGAAAGCAGACAGAGAGCCTATGATGACAATCTCACATGAAAGCTGCTTTAGGAGCAGCACAGAACAGTCAAAAACAGAGTAGAAGTATAAGTTTGTGTTGTAACCTTTGTGTAATAGCAGACAGAAATTGCTTTGAGATGAAGACAAATTTTGTAGTTCAAAATGTGCATTTGTGTTTATTGTTTGAACCTTTTTGTTGTACAGTCTTTCACACAAGACCTCAAATTACCTTTATAAAGTGTCAAAATAGTTGTTTATTATAGTTTGCTGTGTGTTTTGAATAAGTGTTTGTGGAAAATTATTTTCCGCTTCTCTTTTTTCTTTCTTATTTTTGTTTGTAAACCTTTATTACACTTATAAAACACAACAAAAGCATATATATTCTGAAAGCACAGGTTGTCCTGAAAAAAGAGATATAAAACTTGATTGTGGGACGCAGGGAGAGCTGTTAACAGCAATAATAAATCATTTATTCCAGGCGAGTGAACGGTCCAAAAAATGCCCTCGGACCCCAGAGGGTTAAAGAAGCTGGGAACCAGCAAATCCACGGCCAAGTTCTGGGTAAATATCTACGCTGGATTACCAAAATTTGAACAATTCACTCACGGTGGCCTCATCAGATTCAAGATGACTCTGCATGTTGAGTTAAGATTTTTCACTCACTCATTCCATGACCTAATTAATATGCAAATCAAGTCACTGTTGCTGTGGAGATTGCTCCCCCTGTTGGCACTACCTATGTGCCAAGTGTGGTTACTTTGAGCACAAGAGTCTTGGAGATATAATGGTAAATGTTCAGAAGTACGGTACTTTTGATACTTTGTTAGAGCGAGTGGAGGATAATAATTTCCACTGTTCTCACATCTTAGTCTCTAGGACGATGGGAGCATTGAGGGGTAATGACAGTGAGATGAGATTAGCCTGGGAAAGATTTAAAGACAGCAGCTACTCACCAATGACAAGAGCAGCTCCTCAGCTTACAGTGGAGTTTGGCTCCAGGCACCGGCAACAAATCAAAAACAAGGGGGAAGGAGTTGGAGTATTGGTTTTGACTTCAAGATATGTGGATTATGGTTTGTGACTGAAGATTTGTGTTATTGGGAGATGGCATCATCATCATGGGTAGGATTTAAGTCCACTACAGTCGTCCCCCGAACAGACGCTCCTCCTTCTGCTGCCATTGAAGATGATGGTTGACAGTTTTTATTGACACCTCCACCTAAGAGACAATAAGAATGGTCACTTTCCCCATTTTTCTTTATGTTCTCCTCCAATTGTCATCTTATCCAGTTACCTTGACCTCCAGAAGAGGAGGATGGAGGCAGAGCAAGAACATTGGCTCCTCCTCCTCCTCCTCCATTGGTCTGGGAGCAGACGTTGGCGTGGCGTGCGGCTGCTTTCTGCTTGTAGTGGTTACTATGCAGCTTGTACTTCATCAGCAGGATGAAGATGAAAACGAGGACGGAGGCGACGATGATCCCGCCGATGATGATGATCATGGTTCCACCCAGGAACTGGAAACAGAACGCAGAGACTAGCACTCAGCCAGACGTGCAGATCACATGACTCACGAACTGTGCAGTGGTTGGTGGTGTTCTGCTCATACACTTAACTGAGACGATTTACTGAACTGCAGCATTTTTTCTAATTTGCTGGATTTTAAAATTTCAGCATTTCCCTAACCTTGTCCAATTGTCACACTTACCTGGTCTCTTATCGAGTGGCAGCGCCCGTATTCTGTCTCTGTGGTGAATGACACGCAGCCCACCAGTTTGGTGCCTGTCAGGGCGGTGATGCCGTCATCGTAGACAGCCAACACACACAGCTCGTAGTCCCTCGATGATGCCAGGTCACTCAGTTGAAAGTACTTGTGGTTGGCTGGAATCATCCTGAATGAGTTCGGGAGACAAACGAAAAAGGTTGGACAGGTGTGTTGTGTTTTGAAATACTCTTATCGGTCAGCCAATCCAAACTCAAGAATACCAGGACCCACGTCTGGGCTCCACCCAAATTTTCAGTTCGTTCAATTTTAGATGTTGTATTGAATAAATCCCTTCCCTGGACAGTTAATCTCTTCCTCAGCCTGCAAGATGACCCCCCCCCCCCCCCCCCACACACACACACACACACACTCTGTCTGCCTCTTCACCCTGCACTTCAGCTCCGCCCCCAAATGGGCGGGTTGTTCCCCTCAGTGTGGATCAGTAAAGTTATGTGATAATGGTTGAAAGATGTATTTTGACCTTTATCTGCGGTGAATACACAGGCTCAGTAGGTATAAAAGTAAAACTGTGTTCTGTCCGTGTAGCATGGTAAGCAGAAGAACAGTATGCATCATGGCATATAATCAGTGGTGGGCACACTTCCGATAATCCGATAACAGATAATTATCGAAGATAATGTTTTCATTATCGGATTACCTTTTTAGATAAATTTAAAAACCATCATCAGACTAATTATCCGATAACTTTTAGACCAATAACGTACTAAACTAAGCTGAACAGTGAAAAACATTTTCAAAACTGTTAAAGCTGTTGAGACCTACCTGTTAAAAGTTTCCTAATAGGCATGTTGTTCTACTCTCCGCAAACAGAAATCACTCTATCATCTGTAAGCAAAGGAGAACTGGTGACCAAAAAAAAGTCATTTCCTTTAACACCATACTAATATACTCGCAATGTCACCAAGTCATCCAGAGGCATACATGTTTAACTTATGGTTCAAATTTTAACCACTCATTTTAGACAAGTTATTTAAAATTATTGCCATGTCTGAAGTTTATAAAGTGAAAATATCAGATATATGTTTTCGTTTTAAAGTAATGTGCTAATTTTTAAGGTTTTGTGAGCACATGCTGTGCCAGGCAGCAATGCATTATGGGTAGCATAAGGTAATCTCAGACGTTCACGACAGGACAAATGCATTTCAGACACTCTGTTCAGGGTCCACAGATAACAGCATTAAACTCTAGTGCCTAAAACTCTCGTGAATATATTCTCTGGGTTTATAGACGTTAGTGTATTTGCGTTTGTTAAATTCCACGCATCTTAAATGTAGCAGACACGGATTATCTGGAATTTTGTTTGACATTTTTTCAAGGCCGCTACTGCCATCTACTGGCCAGGAGTGTTCATGGCAGTATTAAATGTCTGGGTACCTGACTGCTCTCAAAGTGTTGGTATTGTCCATTGTCCAGGCGCTTTTTGTGTGCATATATTTGTTAACTTTGTATTCTAAAACTACGGTTAGAAGTAATTCCGACTCCTTATCGGTCCACACGAACAAGGTTGGCGCCATGTTTTTAGTTTTTGTGGAAGTGACGACAAGAGAATAAGGCTCCTGATTGGATAGAATTTTAATCAGTACTGCCACCCAAAGGTTTGGCAGACTAATTACAACACATTTATACGGTTCGATGTGGATGGATTTTTTTTTTTAAACGACGTAGTGTGGATGAAGTTTTTTCCCCAAACTGAAAGGGTAAGATATTCGGTTTTACAAATACCCCACAACGTGTGTACATGGCCTTATGTCTGTGAAAGGCACCATATAAATAAATTTACTTACTTATTTACTAATATTGAGTGCACGTTTTACAACATCATAAAAGTTTTAAAACATGCAATTGCAATGACACTTCCAGGGCTCCGTAAAAATGCCTGTTTTTACAAATAAAAATGGAATATTTTACAAAAGCACATTTATCTTTAAACCAACACACGACACACGTCACATTAACGTGTTGGTTTACATAATGAATTACTGAACCAATCACTGTTTAGCACTTTTACCCAAAATGCTTTGCAGTCTGTGTTTGTTACAAAACCTCAGAATTAGTGCCTTATTCAACATTAAAAGATATATGTTATATTTTAACTTTGTACAAATGACAGAATTGACATTAATGGAGTTATTTTCAAAAAAAACATAAGTTAGTATGACTTTATTTTTCAAGACCTCCGCCTGACCGGAGTGTTGAAATTGATAGGCAGCTGGCCTTATGGCTGCTCTTTGTGTGCCTTTGTGGTGGGAGCACTGTTGTAAACAAGAGCTTCCAGCAGGGGCAGAATGTTGAAAGAAAAATGATTATAATTAGTAAAGAGTTGATTTTGTGGGTGCTCTCAGGATTTGTCTATGCTGTTTCCTGCAGGAGGCAGCATGGTCAAACATTCTTGGTTATTCTTTAGGTCTTTTGATGTTTTCAAAAGCAATCATGTCAAAAATCAATTTTAGCTCTTTAGTAACTGCAGATGTCCCATAGACAACACCGGAATTTATCGGTTATTGATTATCTGTAACTTCCAATACATTTTTGGGCGGTTTATCAGTTTATCTTTATCAAAGATAACTTTTCAGTTATCTTATTATCTGTTATCAAAGTAAATTTTTTGGTTATCTGTGCCCACCACTGCATATAATGTAAATTTATTATTATTGCTATCATTAGCCGTATAAGGAGATATAATGTTATTATTAGTATTATATAAAGTTAGCAAAGTTGCACATTAGCCATGAGACATACTGCCCCAACATGTTACATGCCTCCAAAAGATCCCAGCCAGCGGTCATTCCCTGCAGTCAATGGCGCTTTCCCCAGAGTCAGTCCAAAAACAGGGTTTTACCAACTTCAAATACACCAGTGTTACCCAGAGTAGCACCAGCCAATACCAAATTAAAGAATGTCGGAGGCCACTGTGAAAACTTTCAGTTTCATTGCGTTCATCCTTGACCCAAAATACATAAGCATGCAAAGAACAAACATCACCTCTCTCCAGCTATTATAATCTGGATACCGACATTAATGATAATCTTACCTCGCGTGTTGTGTGTTGGGGGGTGTGGCTGGATGTTTTGGTGTTCTTTTCTTGTCTTTGCTCTTCAGGTGGCATGGAAACTGATTTGTCTGTGGAGAAGGTGCTGGCTGAAGAGTCCTCACCCTCATCAACATCATGTGTAGCACCTGTGACTGGTGCTCACATGCAACCTTAAAGACTTTCAGCTGAAGCAGATAATTGGATGGCGTTCTGCATTTAAGTCATGTGTGATTCAAGCAGAACTGCCGGGAACTCGACCTTGTGATGTTCGTTTGTGAGACGCTGAGGACCGCGCCTGGGTTTGACACATCGAGCCCGTGAAGCAGGGAAGGGTGAGGACACATGCTGTCAGCACACATCAAAGGTGATTAAGTGTTTGATTAATTGTTGATGGTAACTTGGTGTTTTGTTGCGCAGTGTACTTGAATTGTGATGAGAATTGTGCAGCTTGCTTCTCACTGCTGTGGCGTGCGGATAAGTGGTCCTCCACCTGTTGTGAGAGGCTGCTCATTTGCATAAAGTTAAAAAAGATGCAGACCTGGATGTGTTGCTGGTGGCGTGTGTCTTTTGAGGGATATTGTTGTAACTGCTGACTTACCTCACCTCTTCTTTGCTTCACAGAGAGTCAGTTTGTCGTGTCCACCTGGGGGGTGTTTGGCGGTGGTAGTGAGTCCAGGAGCGCCGGGCTTTGATCCTTGCGGGCGATGGAGAGCATGCCAACAGTCACTCCACCAGAGGGATGCTGTTTTTGTTTTTACACCTTTTATGCACAGTGGGTGTAATAAATATATTGTTTTTGGAACCGCTTTTCTGGTTATTTGTAGCGCTGGGTTCCATCTGACGTAGGTCCGCTCCTCAACCCGCGTCGACACATAACAGTAGTTCCCAGCCATTCCATAATGGACCCAGCGGCAGAGGCGGTTCCTTTTGCCGAAAAAGTTCAAGAACACTTGGAGAAAATATGGGAGCAATTACAGCATCTCGCAAACCAAATTAAACAAACAGACGCCCGTGTTACGGAGCTTGCAGCGCAAGCCGTTCCGCTTCCTGCTGCTCCAGCTGCGGCATCATCGATACTAGTGCAGATAACTCCGTCACCCAGAGATTCAGCGTCCGAACCGATTGTTTGTCATCCGGAGCCTTGTGCGGTGATGCAATGTTCTCTGGTTTCTGCTCAGTCAGGTTGGAGTGCCGCAGCTTTACGAGGAATGTTTGTAGATGGGATAAATGAGTCATTGAAAGATGAGCCGGCAGTCCGTGACGAGCCAAACGATTTAGATGAGCTAATATCGTTGGTGATTCGTCTAGATGATTGGATGAAGGAGCGTGGACGCGAGAGAGGACGCCCATCAGAGCGGGTTTTTTCATCTCGGGGCTTTCCCAGACGCAGGTCTGGGCCGCCTCTTCTTCGCCCCACTGAGGCTCCTCCGACGGGACCTCTGGCTCCTCCTGTTGACGAGCCCATGCAGCTCAGACGAGCAGAGATTCCTGTATTGCCCCGACACGTAAGCGTCAAGAGAAATAATGGTGACGTATCTCCAAGTGTTCTGGGACAGGCAAAATAACACACATAAAAAAAAAAAAATCTAGCACGGGTAAATGTTTTGTTTTCTTTAAATAGGGGTTATAATTGTATGGGGAGTCAGAGGCGTATCTGGTGGAGTGATTGTTAGGCGGTTAGAAGTCCGCCTGGGCTCACTTAATTGTCAATTTTTTATGTGTTTTTAGGTATTTTCTGTTTGGGTTGTTGGGTCGTTTTATTTTGTTGTTTTTTATTTCTCTACATCCCTAACCCCAACCTCACTTGCCCCAAGACCGTTTGTCTTGTGGGTTGTGGGGTGGTGCAGGTTGGTCACGCTGAGCATTCTCAGAAGACCTCTGCACCTGGGGGGGGGTGTTAGAGGCGTTTTTCTTGGTTTGGTTAGGGCCCGGTTCCACTCCAGCCTTGGTGAGCCTTTGTACCGTTTGTCATTGGTGTTGCCGGGGTGTGGTGCAGCGGAGACTTACCTCAGTCGGAGGGGTGGGCCGATCTGTTGCCGTTCGCCATTTCGGTAGTTCCACCCCTCCCGAGAGGCTGGGGTATGGTCGAGTTGGGGCACCAGACGTATTTCCGGTTCTCCGCTGCGCCTTGGGGTTGGAGCTGGGTTAGTTTTTTCCTGTTCCCTTCTCCGGCTTAATGTTTTGAGCCGTTCGCCAAAGTTGAGCCGCCGAGGGGCTCTGGGAGGGACCCGGGGTCTTTCGGGGTGCCGGGGAGGGTAACAGGGTTTATGGTCGTTTTAAAACCCCCCCGGGGTTGTTTTTGGTAGTCCTCCGGGGGTTGATTTTTTATTTTGTTCTGTTTCCTTCCGGGTTCCACCTCCAGGGTTGATGGGACGGTCCTCTGGGGGGGAATTGGCTTGGGGCCAACTAGCCAAGTGTGGCCGAGTCTGGGGTTCCGGGGTTGTGGGGAGGGTACCTCCTGGGGTTGATGGTACGGTCCTCTGGGGGGCGCCGTTTGCTCCATGTATACCTGGGGACCTGTGTGGGATTCTGGTTCTGGCTGTTCCTCCTGGAACTGGCGGTAAAGGCCTTCTGGGGGGGGGGGGGGGGTTGGGCTCTGCAGGTCATTCTGGGGGGTTGTTTGTTGTTTTTCTTTTATGCATTTATGTTTGTATTGTGTTTGTGGGGCTGTGTTGGGGTTTTGCATTTGGGAGTTTTTCTTTTCTTCCCGGGGTTTGATGGGACGGTCCCCTGGGGAGGTTTTGGGTGGGTTTTATGTTTTTTTCTGTGTGTTGAATTGTACTGGGGAATGTTTTGGGGCTTTTGTTGATTCCAGCCGGCCTTCCTGCTGCGGTGCCTGTCCTGCTGTCTGTGGTGGACCTTAGGAGCGTGGTGCTGTCTGCTTCCTGACGTTGGCCCCGGAGGGAGGTGCTGTTCTCGGGCCTGGTCTGTTCGGTCGCCAGGAGGCTTCCCGTTGATGGGGGGGTACTGTTGTGTGTTGGGGGGTGTGGCTGGATGTTTTGGTGTTCTTTTCTTTTCTTTGCTCTTCAGGTGGCATGGAAACTGATTTGTCTGTGGAGAAGGTGCTGGCTGAAGAGTCCTCACCCTCATCAACATCATGTGTAGCACCTGTGACTGGTGCTCACATGCAACCTTAAGACTTTCAGCTGAAGCAGATAATTGGATGGCGTTCTGCATTTAAGTCATGTGTGATTCAAGCAGAACTGCCGGGAACTCGACCTTGTGATGTTCGTTTGTGAGACGCTGAGGACCGCGCCTGGGTTTGACACATCGAGCCCGTGAAGCAGGGAAGGGTGAGGACACATGCTGTCAGCACACATCAAAGGTGATTAAGTGTTTGATTAATTGTTGATGGTAACTTGGTGTTTTGTTGCGCAGTGTACTTGAATTGTGATGAGAATTGTGCAGCTTGCTTCTCACTGCTGTGGTGTGCGGATAAGTGGTCCTCCACCTGTTGTGAGAGGCTGCTCATTTGCATAAAGTTAAAAAAGATGCAGACCTGGATGTGTTGCTGGTGGCGTGTGTCTTTTGAGGGATATTGTTGTAACTGCTGACTTACCTCACCTCTTCTTTGCTTCACAGAGAGTCGGTTTGTCGTGTCCACCTGGGGGGTGTTTGGCGGTGGTAGTGAGTCCAGGAGCGCCGGGCTTTGATCCTTGCGGGTGCTGGAGAGCGTGCCAACAGTCACTCCACCAGAGGGACGCTGTTTTTGTTTTTACACCTTTTATGCACAGTGGGTGTAATAAATATATTGTTTTTGGAACCGCTTTTCTGGTTATTTGTAGCGCTGGGTTCCGTCTGACGCAGGTCCGCTCCTCAACCCGCGTCGACACATAACATCGCGGCTAGCAGCGATGGGTTCATGAGACAGTGGGGCTAGGCTAACACATGCTTCAAAACATTGTACAGATGGCTGCTGCTGCATCAGTAAGGACCCCTTTACACATAACGCGATTGAAGCCAACTAGTGCATGAAGGAGGAATTGCATGCCATTCGTGAAAAATTTGAGCCTCCTCAAATGCCTCGTGCACCTGTCACCACAACATTTGCGCACACAAGTGGTTGAAAGATGGCAAATGCCCTGCACGTGCTCATTCAATCCCCCTCTCCGCAGGCGTCAGCCAATTTCCAGGTGTCACACACAAACATCTAACACCACTCGCTGCACACTTAGAAAAGGTGGGGCCATTCGCGCTCCCAGTATGACGGTAGACAGCAGGCGATCACATTCGACCTGTAGCGGATCAGTTCTGATGTGTTCACGACATGAGCACTGACTCTTCATGACACGGAAGCTGGCCGGCTCGAGCGCATCAGGTAATTCATGAAACATGAGAGAGAGAACAGTGATGCACGTCATTCCATTACTTCCTGGTGTACGTCTAGGTGGAGGCTAAAGGCACTCTTCATAACAGGAATTAAGTATTGTACCGTAAGCATTGTGCTTGCACTGTGTTCGTGCACGCGAACACAAGCATGCATGAAACTGTCGCCGTGGTTTTGTGCACACCTGTCCAAACGTGCATTCCTCCTGACAGTAGGTGGAATGTTTCGTGGTTCCCTATTTTCTTTTTGGTTTGTGGATTGTCTTCCGGTCTCTGTGTCTTTCGTGTTGTGTGTGAAGAGGCCCCAACAGACTTGCAGTGTGATGTTTTTCCATGCTTGGAATTTTAACAGCAGCTGTGGAAATACTACATCCTTAGTATCAACAGCACTGCAGACACAGTAGAGAAACTAGTAGGTCTCTCTGTTCTCCTCTAACCCTGATGTGCTCTTGTTCTGAAATTTGCCACCACCTGATTTAGTCTGAATCTGTACTCAATAGTACCAACATAATGTAGCTGATACCCTCAACTCATCTTCATGACAATCCCTCAGTGGGGAGGAAGATTAAATCTTGGTCAATTCCTCAACAGGACTGTACATCTAGGGTCAATCTGGAGATGTCTGTGTGTGTGAGTTTATTTAACGTGGGAATGTTGTTGCACTGTGACAAACTGATGGTCCTTGACAGATCCTTTGCCTGGTCAGATGGCTGTGAAATCCCAGACGATCGGGTTCTGTTGACCTGCTGCAGCCTTCATACCTTCACAGCTGTTGGGTTACAAGCCATCACCTTCTCCACCTGATCTGCCGTTGAGGACTTCTCCTCTTGTCTTGTGTTTTCAGTACCCAACCTGAAAATCTGCTGCACAACACTGCTCCGCTAGCAAACTGAGGCAACCCGTGGGTTGAATATTGTCTCAAACAAAATAAAAGGTACTACATAAATAAAAGCTGTTGTTTCCTGTATTCTCACCAGAAGAATCATCTCTCAGCTCCTCAGAGGACGCTTGTCATGGGCCTTATCGTTATTTTTGGTGTCACAGCTTCCACACATCATCACTCAAAACCGGTCAAACAAACTGAACAACAGGGTGAAACGCAGCAGAAGTCAAATAAATGAATCACAAAAATCTATTTGTTTTTCACTCTGGCAGTTACGCTGTTCCAGATCAGGATGGGAGGATAATAGAAAAGCAACAGACAGGAGCAGGGAAGTTTGCTGATCGAATGCAGGACCTGAAATCTGACACAAATTGGCTTCTTTCTGTTGCTGAAAACTTTTCCATCTTGTGTAATAGGGTTCCAAATCACGAAACTCGGAAGCTTATTTCTGGAAACTCTTCATCGTTCATGTTTCTGCTTTGCGGTTGTGCAGTTTCAGTTTCAGAGTCTGTAAATATCTTAAACTGTCTGTACTTCTGGATGTAGAAAATCTACCCCCCGACTGTCGACCTTCTGAAGTTGTTTTCTAATTACATTTCCAGTGTAATGTTCTGACTGCACTCATTAAAGCCCTTTGTATTGGCTCACTGATCCGCTTACACTGGGATTTCCACCCGTTAAAGATAACTGCACATTGTGCTCTGTAGTGTGAATTGCGATCATGTTCAGCTCAAGGTGGCCAGAGTGTACATACATTCATCAACACTGAGTCATTCTAATTAATATACTGTTATTAAAAAGTATGATTGTAACTTACATCACTCCTTTCTAAATGTACTGCAAGAAAATTGCTATTTTTGATTATCGATAGATTGTGTGTAGCTCTGATGTCAAAACGTCCCATTTCACCTAAGACGCAAAATCAACATGTGGATTTCCGTCAACATTAAAATTGAATGATTTATTCCTCTTGTCATTTTAGTGACGATTATTTGAAAATTTTTGGAGTAAAATGTTTACTCCAAAATAAGTGATCACTGATCGTATAACCTTCTTAAGAGAATAAATTTGAATGATTTTTTTTTAATCAAAATGATATTCTAAATAAATATTAACTGTAAGATTTTTTGGGGTAGATGTGCAATAAAAGAGGCATTTGTTAACGGTGTTGCAGTTGGAAATGAGGAGACTTGACATTCATAGTGGAGGAAACAATGGAAAAAAATGATGACAAGCATGAAATGCATTCACAACAATGGATTCTTCAAATTCTTATGATGAATCTAGTGAAAATCCAAGACTGCCCCCAAATTTCAAGCTGGCCACCGAAATAAAAATTTTCCCATTAACCCAGATTTTGTTTTAACTTAAATTTCTGTGTTATCATTAATTATTCTTTCGTGTTTTGTAAAAAAGCATTCTCATTACTAAACTAAATTAGTTGATTGCACTATTCAACTGAAATTTTCGGTGCAATGATCATGTTAAGCAGAGTTAACTTTTTGTCTCAAGTTTCTGTAAGGGAGGGGAGGGGCCCATTTTAAATTCTACCTAGCAACACGGTGTGGGCGTGTCCCGTGTGAAGACCACTCCATCCTGCTGCTTCTGCTCATGACTTGCTGTGCTCAAATTCAAAACCTGTGGATTTTGAGAGCAACACATAACTTCCTGGTCAAAAGATGGTTCGCTGAAAATAGCTTAGTGTTTAAGTGCTGCTTCTTCTTTGTTTTACACTTGGCTGTCGGTTTTTGACAGAAACACTGACTTAAAGAAAGTGGAATGTAGGCTTCAAGTTAGTTATTTGTTGATAACTTTCTGGAAATTAGTTTAGCCCAAAGAGTGGTCCAGTGAGAACACGTCAGCTAAACTGAAGTTATTTTTTGGCAATATAACTCATCATTTGGTGTGCTATTACTAAATCAAACACATTTCAACTGTTGCTTTTTTTTAACATGCACTTAATTTTTTTGTTTAGGTTTAGTTAATGTATTAAATACTTTTTAAACAAAATTGTAGAACTTAAAATCTATTCACTTATATTATGTGTCACTTTGTTGCCTTTTTTTTAGTAAACATTTGTCACATTTTTTACAGTACAGTTTTAATGCATTTTGTCCTGTTTTTACTTGTCTTTTGGTTGACAAGGTGTTCATGAGGTGTTCCTTTGTAATATTTTTTAAATAAAAGTCTTTGGAACATTTAAATATATTATAGCAATCGCCGGGCCGGTTGCTATTGTAAGACTGTGAACTGTTATGCCGCAGTGCATCATGGGAGTACAGGGTTTTGAGAGTTTTAAGTGTTGTTAATGTGTTTCATGTTAGTTTAATAGTGTGGTTAGTGTTACTGATTTATTGTGTTCAATAGTTCAGTTGGGTTAGTCAAGTTTAGTTAAGTGTCTGTTGCCACCATAAGTGAAAAGTGTATTGCATTTGATGCTTTCCACCATTTTCTGTGTCGTTGGGGTTGCAAATAAAACGGCATCTCTTTTCGGCAGAGTGTAGAAAAGCTCAGAGCGTCTTGTTCTTCCACACCACTCACCACAGTGTTCTTTAATTCCTTCCCTTCCATACACTTTTGTTAAAACAATGCATTATAATCTCAAAATAACGATGGAGTAGTTAATTAAATTACAAGAAAAGACATTACTTATATTAAGATATTGTTTTAACTATTGATTAATAATGTTTATTATGTTATTTGTTATATGTTTACATATGTTTAACTTAAAATAGTTATTTTATACACCAATGAGAAATCATTTATGTGAACTAATGATTTTGAGTAACAACTACTACTGTGATTTGTTAATACAACTTAACTTGATTAGTTTTAGCTTGTGTAAAAACTAAAGTGGTTTAAGGCAACGGGTTTCCATGCAATTTTCTAGTAAACTCAACTAATTCAGGTTAAGAGTGTATCTCCAAAGATCACTGATGGGTTTGAATCAATGTGTGTCTGTTTATACACAGCAGGGGCAGATCCAGGATTTTTTAAAGGGGGGGGGGGGGGATGAATTGTGAATGTGTGCTGGTTGTGCTTCTCTAGGGGATGGGGATGATGGTGGAGGCCTTGAAGCAAAATTTTGATTTTTTTAGGTGCCATTTTAGTGCATATTTCATCACAAAATACAATCACAGAGAAAATATACTTCATAATATTAAGCTGAACTTGTATTGTACAGTTTTGAATGTGATGCTATTATGTTATGATTTTTGAAACTTTTGAACTGGCTTTGGCTAAAAAGGTGAAAAACCTTGTTACACTTTGCTGAATCATGGTCTGGTACAAATTTATCTAGTTGAGTCACTTGTTGCTGAATAGAGCATTCAGAAACAGAATTCAGCAGGTTTTGTGGTCAATGGAAAGGGGAGGGGGACATGTGCACCCCACGCTTCACCTGGTTCTGCCCTTGCACAGCACTTGACAAAAGTATTCACCGTTTAGGGCTTTTATACATTTGAATTAGTTTCTGCCGTTTCAGAAACAAAAAGTAATTTGGGTTTCTCTATATTAAAGTTTCTAAAATAATTTTTCTTAAACTTAAACTGAAAACAAATCTCTACAATAAAGCCAAGATGATGGATTGCATAAACTGCAATCCATCATGCACAGTTTCTGGAGAAAACTGCCTTTGCACAACTAAAAACCATCCTTGATGAACACAACATCATGGAGGTTTTTCAGTCTGGTTTTAAAACATTGCTTAGCACGGAAACTGCTCTTTCAAAAATTATTAATGACATTTTAATGGCAAATGATAGTGGCAACTATGTTGTTCTTGTCTTGCTTGACCTGGCCGCTGTCTTTGACACTGTAGACCACAGTATCTTGTTAAATCATCTGCAGCAGCTAGTGGGCATTGGTGGTAGTGCCCTAGACTGGTTCCATTCCTGTTTAGCAGATCGGACTATGAGCATTGGTCTTGGGGTTTGTGAATCCTCCTCTGCTCCACTTTTACACGGGGTCCCACAGGGTTCAATTTTAGGACCCTTGCTTTTCTCTCTGTATATGCTTCTGCTAGGGTCTATCCTCAGGAAACATGGTGTCGCTTTTCATTGTTATGCTGATGATAGCCAGTTACATGTCCCCTTGAGGAAAAGTGGTGCCTTTTCTCTCAAACCTCTGCTGTTATGCCTTGAGGATATTCAGGCCTGGATGGCCCTAAATTCAGAGGATAAGAAAACAGAAGTGATTATGTTTGGCCCCAGCGGCTCCTGTGTACCTTTCCCTGTTGATTTGGGTCCATTGGCACCTTATGCGAAGACTACTGTTACAGCGATTTTAAATTGGATCACCAAATTAGTGTAGTAGTTAGTTCTAGTTTCTTTCACCTTAGGCAGCTTGCTAAGGTAAACCTTTTCTTGCACATCAGCACTTTGAAACAGTAATTCATGCCTTCATCACCTCTCGTCTGGATTACTGTAATGGATGCAACGAAGACACGCACATCCAAAACACGTAAAGGGCGTGCTGCATCAAGAAAAAAATGTACCAAAAATAGAAACCGAATGATCCGCACAGCCACAGCACTCCGATACAAAAAAGCTTTCGGGCAAGGGAAGTTTGCCCGAAACGTTACGTTTTGTTGGATAAAGCTTTTTTTTTTGTATCGGAGCGCTGTGGCTGTGCAGATCATTCAGTTTCTATTTTTGGATTACTGTAATACACTTTATTTTGGAGTTAGCCAGTCCTCCCTTGCACATCTCCAGTTGGTTCAGAACGTCGTCTGCTAACTGGAGTACGAAAGAGGGAGCACATTACACCTATCCTGGCCTGAGTTGAAAGATCTACATGCCACATATATATGTTCTTGGTAAAGTTGGACTTTACCAATAAGTTTATGGTGTCTCTTTTTCATGAACCACATTGAAAACTGAGGTCTGAAGTGGAACATATTTCATACTATTAAAAAACAAATTAAATGTATGTTTACAAATTAAATGCCCTTTATAAAACTTGAGCATATGACTTGAGAACGTAAGTCCAGATTTCTTGTTTCATTTTGGCTTTGGTGTCCTTCGTTAGTGGCATGTGACCGGTGCTTTACGTTGACTTTTGGAGACATCGTTTAACCGTCATCCAGCTTCGTTTCAGTAGCTGGCCCGTCGTCAGAATTTTCAAACTGTTGAAAAATGTGAATGAATCCTGATGACAACCTCAATTCATCTGTATTCCGTTTTGTTTTCTGTCTTGACGGTTCCCCATCGTTTGCATAGTTTCCATCAGCGTTCTGTTTGATTGTCCTCCAACTTTTCTCTCTCTCTCTCTCTCTCCAGCCTCTCAATGTCTCTGGCTGTTATGCGTGTGTGTGCGCACACATGTTGTCAAGACAACACAGCTGCAGTGAGTCTGTGGACATCACAGACTCACTGCAGAAATGATCACACTCTGGCGCTTCATTTTGATTTTGTATCAAGTGTCAAGGTCGCGTTTTTCTTTTGTTAGTTTCGGTTTTGTTTTGGTCTTTTATGCGCTCTGCACTTGCAGGAGAGACGTCCAGGCTCATTCACCCACTTTTTCTTGATAATTTGTGATTTTAGGACTTTTTTCTTCCTTCATTCAGCTAACACTGTGTGCCGTGTGACCAAGTCCTTACACTTACTGGTTGCTTCAGAGGTCAGCATACCAATTGAGTACTAGCTCCATCTGTTTGAAACAAGGGCGCAATTTAGAACTAGAAATTGGGGGGGGGACAAAGTGCGAGGCCCGCAGGGCCAAAGCCCATAGGCTGGGGGTCTGGGGGCCGCTTTAGGCCCCCATAAGCCAACGGTTTCTAGATAAGCTCAGATGCATTCTGAGCATCCAGAACAATAATTTGAATGTTTTGAGAAGAACATAAAGTGGACACCATTTGACTTATGCAATTTGAAACTGTGGATATAAGGTCCTTGGGTATCATTGGAATGACTCTGTATCAAACAACTGGTCACTGACGGAGACTAAGATGAGGACTATCACTTCTACTGTGAAGAAACATTGGCATCTACATTTTGGTTGTAAATGGACTGCATTTATCTACACTTTTCCATCTGCATCAGACGCTCAAAGTGCTGTACAATAATGCCTCACATTCACCCTGATGTCAGGGTGCTGCCATACACACCAGAAGCAACTAGGGGATTAAGAACCTTGCCCAAGGGCCCTTTGTGATTTTCCAGTCAGGCTGGGATTTGAACCACAAGTCCAAAGCTTTAACCACTAGACAATCAACTCCCCTGACTCGCCCATCACTTCCCCTACATGTGGCATGATCCAGCATGCAGATGCCTGAGTGTTGAGGACCCAAGTAGCTGAAGACGACCAAGTAGACTCTCACATTTCACCTGGTTGTGGCAAGTAGATGGTTATTTAAGAGGTGTGGGGATGGACCGGTTGTCTGCATGGGTAGTGACCATCCAGGACCTATGGTTGTTCTATGGTGTTGTGGATACAGTGAGATGCTGCACCATGCTCCCAGACTTGACAGGTGTAAGCACTCTTTGGGTATACTGTGTGTTGTCTCAGTGTTTGCTTGAGCTGCTGTAAGTGATACCTTGGTGTGTTGTTCCAAACAGGTATTACAACTGTGATGACATTGGTTCAATGCTCGTTGATTTTGCAAAGATTCAGGGAGCAGGATGTTGACAGCAGCAACCTGTCCTCTGCCCACAATGTGACAGCACATTGTCTTTGTGTGTTTTAAGGAAACTGATTCCCATACACAGTTTTAAATAGGCTACGAGAAAATCATTTCATGCAGGCAGCAACTTCCATTAAAAAAAAAAAAGATTGTGAATCTTCTGCCAGCGAGTGAACTGTGACTCATGTTTGTGTCAAAAACCAAGAATTTAGCACTTGAACTGCTGAAATGAAGCTTTTATGCGACAGATTCCTGCCATGTAGCTGCTGTTTAGGCACATTAATTTAACTGCACCAGCCCAAAGACGACAGCCGTAAAGTAATTTGGGTCGGGATGGTGATAGGGGAGTTATGTGTGAAAATAGACCGGTACAAAACAGCATCTTCTATGTGTTTGTGTGTGTGTGTGTGGGGGGGGGGGGGGGGGTGTGCAGAGACAGATGGTGCAGGACTGAGAGAGATGTTATCAACGGAATGATAATTGAGAGAAGAAACACGAGAGCCACGAACCACACCGCCGCCTGAAATGCCGCGATTGCTGTAAACAATACAGGGACTCATCTGTTGTACAACACACACACACACACACACACACACACACACACACACACACACACACACACACACACACATACACAGTTCTGTGTGCCCATGTAACAAGGTTGCATACTTATGTAATTTCAGTTCATTTTCAATTCAAATTATTTAATTTATATTGCGCCAAATCACAACAAAGTTGCCTCAAGGCGCTTCACACAAGTAAAGTCTAAACTTACCAACCCCTAGAGCAAGCACACAAGTGACAGTGGTAAGGAAAAACGCCCTCTGATGATTTGAGGAAGAAACCTCAAGCAGGCCAAACTCAAAGGGGTGACACTCTGCTTGAAGATATGTACTTTTATTATGTCAAGTACAAATTAATCATACCCTCAGATTTGTTGTAACTTCATAATTTTTCAGTTTTACAAATAAAATGTATTTAATTAATGTGTATTTATACTTCTAATCCTGTATATAAAACTGCGGCACATGCTTCTTGCATGTGCTAAAGAAGCCACCACACAACAAGTAATATTATTACAGATAGTTGTAATAATATGCTCACAACGTATCTGCCAACGTTAGCCAATGACATTGCGGTATGTGTTGATTGTAATTCATCAAAGTTGATGATTTCATGAATGATTAAATCCATCATTAATTGTTGCTTTATGGAGCTCACCTTGGTCATATTATCAGCCACAGTCTGAAAATAAACTTCTAACTTATAAATCACTTACACAGAATTTAGAATCTTGTAAGTAAGCAACTTAAAGATGTTTTTAAATCAAATCAAATCAAATCAATTTTATTTATATAGCGCTAAATCACAACAAACAGTTGCCCCAAGGCGCTTTATATTGTAAGGTAAGGCCATACAATAATTACGGAAAAACCCCAACGGTCAAGACGACCCCCTGTGAGTGGTTGCCCCTGTATGCACATGCCCACATGTGGTCACAAGGGCACCCACTGGCCTGGGTAGGCGGTTGCGCAGAACGAGGGCCCGTATATGACTGCTTGCAGTCCTAGTTATTATTATTATTATTTATTATTATTCATCATCATCATCATCAAACTTTATTTCAGATACAAGGTCCATAATAACACAAAAGAACATACAAAAAAAAAAAAACAACAACAACAATAAAAAGACCAATTTCATCCATGGCCATATAAACTGATACGCCAATGTTTCCACAGCCTAGAAGAAAACCTGACCGAGCTCTGTACAGGACTGGTCAGGATATGAATGATACTGTTTATACAATCTGTAAATCTGCACATACATCTGTACATGAAGTTTCTGAGCACAGCAGCACAAGTTGGAACACTAACATTTACAAACATCTGACTGGCACTACTCCATCTCGGCACCTTAAGCAGTATTCTCATGCCATCACTGTATGCAACCTGAAGTTTGTGCATACTGCTTTGTTTGAAATGCCGCCACAAATGGGCAGTGTACATTGAAGTGCAATATGCTTTAAAGAGTGAAATTTTAACAGATACAGAGCACATAGAGAACTTACGAGCAAGCATATTTGCTTGTGCATATTGAATACACCGCTGCCTGTACATATCTCTATCATCAGACAGGTCAGCAGTTATGTAATGTCCCAAGTATTTTACTTCATCACACACTTGGAGAATGCTGCCTGACAGAAAGAAAGCAGGAAAACACGATTTCGAGTCCTCCTTACTTCTGACAATCATGATGTTGCTCTTTTTTGCATTATATTTAATGTCAAAATCCAAACCATACTGTGAGCAAACCTTCAACAACTGCTGCAGCCCAGCACTACACGGGGAGAAAATTACAAGATCATCAGCGTACATTAGGTGGTTTATGGTTGTATGGCCAACCCCACAGCCCGTCCTACACTGATTCAGCAGATTAGATAGATCATCCATATACACATTAAAAAGGCAAGGTGAAAGAATACTACCTTGTCTTACCCCATTCCTCACATGAAAGGGGGAAGATACATAATTTCCCCATTTCACATACATAGACTGGTGAGCATACCAATACACTAAAATTCTCAATAAATACTTCGGAACTCCTCTATTATACAATTTATAAAACAATTTATCATGATTTACATGATCAAACGCTTTTGAGGCATCAATAAAACACATAAAAATAGTAGTATTGCACAGATTCTAAAAGTCTAAAATCTCCTTAAGAGAAAAAATGCACATATCAGTGCCAAGTTTTGACTTAAAACCAAATTGATTATCAGATGTCACCAAATACTTCTCCATTCTATTAAGTATAGCCCTTTCCAAGACTTTGGATACAGTACTGGCTAAAGCAATAGGCCGATAGTTATCTTTATTATTTATTTTACCACACTTATCCTTGACAATAGGCACTAAGAATAGAGAGTATAGAATTAGGTAAAATACCATGAATTAAAAACCCAGTGAAACAGATAGCCAACAAGGAAAACAATTTCCTGCTTGCAAATTTTAAATGCTCAGCCGATATTTTATCCACACTGCATGACTTATTATTACTCAAATTTATAACAATATCACTAATTTCTTGTGTAGAAATAACCACTTCCTCATGTTTATCTATACTGTTCATCACAAATGAATTACTTTTAATACAATTAAACAATTCATAATAATGATTCCGCCATAATTGAATAATTTCGTCAGGACCATTTGCACAATCTATATTAGTTGGCAAGGATGTTTTTAAATTGTTCATTGTTTTTATTTCTTTCCAGAATTCGGTGGGACTATTCTGCAGAAGTTTCCTTGCAAGCGACTCAGATTTCAAGAGGTTTTCATTTCTCTTAATAAAACGCAAGGCATATTTAAAATGAGCATTTGCCCGTTTCTTATGTTCAAACACAGGACCATGTCTAGGTTTGCCAAATTTAACCCATGATTTAAAAGCCCTTCTAGCTTCCGCATGAAGCTCTTCTGCATACACATTCCACCCCGGCTTGGCTTGGAACTTTTTAGTTTTATACAAGGACCTACTAGAAATAAGAAGAGAATCTATAATTTTCTCATACAGTATGCACAATTCTGCGCCATGTTGTACATTTTTACAATTCATGTCAGAACAAACCACTGCGCTTTTTGGTAACTCAATATTACTTAACCCTAAATCAGACTGGATGTGATACAAGTTTAAATCCTGCACGTTCAACTTGTCCCAATAAATTTTTCCTTCTTGCGTCTCATTATTCATGGGCAAATAAGTAGGTAAATTGCCCACATTTATAGACAAGGAGAAAGGGACATGATCTGATATAGCAAATTCATAATTTATCCTCATAGCCTCTAAAGAGTCATGTGCATCCTCAGAGCAGATACAGTGATCTAGCCATGATGCTGTGTGCCACATTTCACTGATATAAGTATAGCTGTCCACTGGCAAAAGCATTTCACTAGAAAGAATCAAATCATTATTGGAGCAGAACTGCCTTAAGTGGTTACCAAATAAGGATTTACAGTCACTCACATCAGCATTCATATCTCCCAAGATATAAACACAAGTAGAAGGATTGTCTTGAATAAATGACACAATGCAGGCTAACCTATTAAGGTATTCATCCTCATTATAAGGGCTTTCATAGGGTGTATATATATTCAGTATAATGAACTTTTTATTTCCACAACTGAACTCAATTCCTATGGCCCAGTCAACATCCAATCTTATCACTTTAATCAGCCGGTCCAATCTCTTATGCCACAACACTGCAACACCTCCAGAGATTCTACCCCGCACCAACTTGGTGCTGCAGTCAGTGGTAGATTCCCCTGCTCCATAAAAATCTGCATGCATAGAGTTAAGTCCTTCTAAGTCCTGCTTTGCCAAAAACGTCTCCTGAACGCACAGTACATCACACTTTTCTAACAATTTGTCCACCACAAGACGGCGTGATTTGTCAGTCTCAGTATGTCCCATGCGCAGTCCACGCACATTATATGACACAATATTAACAATCATTTATTTGAGGGTAGTTTTTTTTTTTTTCTTCTCTTCTTCTTTTTTTCCCGTGCCGGGACACGGCTGCTGTCCTGAAACGCCAGGTCCGATCACAGATACAGGGCGGTGCAATTCCGCCTCACTTCCTGATCCAAGTGCCATGCTCCCAGCATTCACTCTGGGTTTGCGTGGCTCAAAGTATCGATGTACATAGGTCCCCGCTGGCCAAAGTTGTGGATCGTAAAGTTCAGACACTTCATTATACTCTGCCGTGACCTGAAATGAGCTAAATCGATTGCGACTGGAGACAATCTTCCGACACGTAACACACTTCCCCAGCTTCCCAGACAAATAAGAAGATAGGGTGTCAGCTTCTATTATTATAGCTATTATTATTCTCACTCTTGAAATCGAAATTTCGGCCTCTTCCCATGCTCATAAAATCACCAAACTTTCCAAAGTTGTCCGGCTGGATCCGAAATTCAATATTTTGGGGGCATCGCACATGGTTGCAGAAAAATCGCGAAATAGCGCCCCCTAGAAATTTTCAAAAACCCCTCCTCATTGGGCTTTTTTCATCGTAGCCTCACGAAATTCAGTACACATATTTACCATGCCAGGACGCACGAAAAAGTCTCTTACTGTCATGGTGAAATATCGACAGGAAGTCGGCCATTTTGATTTTAAGTTTCGATTTTGAGCACATTTTTGCCATTTTTGGCCATTTCCACTACTTACATTTGAACGAACTCGTCCTAGGGATTTCATCCGATTGTCTTCAAATTTGGTCAAAATCATCACAACACAATGGTGATCAAAAGTTATCAAAAGATTCTAATTAAGTCAAAAGGCGTGGCTGCTAGGTGTCGTCAAACTTTGGCGAGCTTTTTGGAGCACGCCATTTCACTTCGAACGGCTGTCACGCCCACATACTTCATTGTAGATCCTTCAACCTTGCTGAACATGATGAGGGCTCTGCCCTGAACGTCTACATATCTTAAGTTCCCACCTGCGCCATAGCGCCCCCGGTGGTGGCGGGAAATGTCCTATTTTTACTTTAAGAGGTCCTGATGTCACATGCTTAACCCAATCAACTTCATCCCACTTCTAAAACATGCAAAACAAATTGGTGAACGTAGGCAATGAACGCCGTGAAGTTACGAGTAACGGCGTCCGTGTGGCGGCGTGCCCAATATTGCCCATTCGCCATGAAATTACGTTAGTACTTTTGATGGCTTTAATTTTGTCACATCATCATGAAAATTGATACACAGGTCGAGCACGACAACCTCTTACAATTCATAGGGGCGTCGCCCATGGGCGGGGCAAAATGCCTCAATAGCGCCCCCTTGAAACTTTCAAAAACCCCTCCACATAGGGGTTTTTTTGGAGTAGGGAGATGAAAATTGGTACACATGTGTGACTTGCATAGACGTACAAAAAAGTCTCTTGCACCATGGGTCTACTCCAAACAGGAAGTCAGCCATTTTGAATTTTCTTCTCATTTTGGCGTGATTGCCACATGTTGTATTTGAACGAACTCCTCCTAGGGATTTTGTCCAATGCACTTCAAATTTCTTCCACATCACCCACAGACGATACTGACAAAAAGTTATCGAAAGCTTTTGTTTATGTCGAAGGGTGTGGCCGCTATGGTGCCGCCATTTTGACCCTTTGCCATGGAATATCAAGTCATGATAACTCCTTCATGCTTTGCCTGATTGACTTGAAACTTCACATGTATGATGACGGTTGGCCCCTGAACACACCCAGCCCCTCTGTTTGTACACTGAGCACCCCCTAGTGGATGAACAATCAACATGTCATAACTCCTTGATGAATTGTGTGATTTGTTTAAAATTTTAACTGTGTGATGAATGGTTGCCCCTGCATGCACATGCCCACGTGGTCACAAGGGCACCCACTGGCCTGGGTAGGCGGTTGCGTGGAACGAGGGCCGGTATATGACTGCTTGCAGTCCTAGTTATTATTATTAGGGCCGAGTAGGCAGTGTCCTACGAGGACCCTATTGTAATTGCGCTGTTTATTATTATTATTATTATTATTATTATTATTCTCACTTTTGAAATCGAAATTTCGGCCTCTTCCCACGCTCAAAAACTCACCAACCTTTCCAAAGTTGTCCGGCTGGATCCGAAATTCAATATTTTTGGGGCATCGCACATGGTCGCAGAAAAATCGCGAAATAGCGCCCCCTAGAAATTTTCAAAAACCCCTCCTCATTGGGCTTTTTTCATCGTAGCCTCACGAAATTCGGTACACATATTTACCATGCCAGGACGCACGAAAAAGTCTCTTACTGTCATGGTGAAATATCGACAGGAAGTCGGCCATTTTGATTTTATGTTTCGATTTTGAGCAAATTTTTGCCATTTTTGGCCATTTCCACTACTTACATTTGAACGAACTCGTCCTAGGGATTTTATCCGATTGTCTTCAAATTTGGTCAAAATCATCACAACACAATGGTGATCAAAAGTTATCAAAAGATTCTAATTAAGTCAAAAGGCGTGGCTGCTAGGGGTCGTCAAACTTTGGCGAGCTTTTCGGAGCACGCCATTTCACTTCGAATGGCTGTCACGCCCACATACTTCATCGTAGATCCTTCAACCTTGCTGAACATGATGAGGGCTTCGCCCTGAACGTCTACATATCTTAAGTTCCCACCTGCGCCATAGCGCCCCCCGGTGGTGGTGGGAAATGTCCTATTTTTACTTTAAGAGGTCCTGATGTCACATGCTTAACCCAATCAACTTCATTCCACTTCTAAAACATGCAGAACAAATTGGTGAACGTAGGCGATGAACGCCGTGAAGTTACGAGTAACGGCGTCCGTGTGGCGGCGTGCCCAATATTGCCCATTTGCCATGAAATTACGTTCTTCCTTTTGATGGCTTTAATTTTGTCACATCATCATGAAAATTGATACACAGGTCGAGCACGACAACCTCTTACAATTCATAGGGGCGTCGCCCATGGGCGGGGCAAAATGCCTCAATAGCGCCCCCTTGAATCTTTCAAAAACCCCTCCACATAGGGTTTTTTTTGGAGTAGGGAGATGAAAATTGGTACACATGTGTGACTTGCATAGACGTACAAAAAAGTCTCTTGCACCATTTGTCTACTCCAAACAGGAAGTCGGCCATTTTGAATTTTCTTCTCATTTTGGCATGATTTCCACATGTTGTATTTGAACGAACTCCTCCTAGGGATTTTGTCCAATGCACTTCAAATTTCTTCCACATCACCCACAGACGATACTGACCAAAAGTTATCGAAAGCTTTTCTTTATGTCGAAGGGTGTGGCCGCTATGGCGCCGCCATTTTGACCCTTCGCCATGGAACATTATACTTAAACAGGTACTGATGTCACATACTTAACACCATCAACTTCCTTCCACTTCTAAAACATGCAGAACAAGTTGGTGAACATAGGTGATGATCGCCGTGAACTTACGAGTAACGGCTTCTGTGTGGAGGCGTACGGAATATCGCCCCTTCGCCATGAAATTACGTTATTCCTTTTGATGGCTTTAATTTTGTCATATCATCATGAAAATTGATATACAGGTCAAGCATGACAACCTCCTACAATTCATAGGGGCCTCGCCCATGGGCAGGGCAAAGTGCCTCAATAGCGCCCCGTTGAAAATGTAAAAAACCCCTCCCCATAGGGTTTTTTTTGGAGTAGGGACATGAAAATTGGTACACATGTGTGACTTGCAATGACGTACAAAAAAGTCTCTTGCACCATGAGTCTACTCCAAACAGGAAGTTGGCCATTTTGAATTTTCTTCTCATTTTGAAATGATTTCCACATGTTGTATTTGAACGAAATCCTCCTAGGGATATTGTCCAATGCACTTCAAATTTCTTTGACAGCATCCAGAGATGACACTGACCAAAAGTTATCGAAAGCTTTTCTCTATGTTGAAGGGTGTGGCCGCTATGGTGCCGCCATTTTGACCCTTTGCCATGGAATATCAAGTCATGATAACTCCTTCATGCTTTGCCTGATTGACTTGAAACTTCACATGTATGATGACAGTTGGCCCCTGAACACACCCAGCCCCTCTGTTTGTACACTGAGCACCCCCTAGTGGATGAACAATCAACATGTCATAACTCCTTGATGAATTGTGTGATTTGTTTAAAATTTTAACTGTGTGATGAGTGGTTGCCCCTGTATGCACATGCCCACATGTGGTCACAAGGGCACCCACTGGCCTGGGTAGGCGGTTGCGCGGAACGAGGGCCCGTATATGACTGCTTGCAGTCCTAGTTATTATTATTATTTATTATTATTATTATTCTCACTCTTGAAATCGAAATTTCGGCCTCTTCCCATGCTCAAAAACTCACCAAACTTTCCAAAGTCGTCCGGCCGGATCTGAAATTTGATATTTTGGGGGGCATCGCACATGGTCGCAGAAAAATCCCGAAATAGCGCCCCCTACAAATTTTCAAAAACCAATCCGCTTTGGGCTTTTTTCGTCGTAGCCTCACGAAATTCGGTACACATATTTACCATGCCAGAATGCACGAAAAAGTCTCTTACTGTCATGGTGAAATATCGACAGGAAGTCAGCCATTTTGATTTTAAGTTTCGATTTTGAGCAAATTTTTGCCATTTTTGGCCATTTCCACTACTTACATTTGAACGAACTTGTCCTAGGGATTTCATCCGATCGTCTTCAAATTTGGTCAAAATCATCACAATACAATGGTGATCAAAAGTTATCAAAATATTCTAATTAAGTCAAAAGGCGTGGCTGCTAGGGGTCGTCAAACTTTGGCGAGCTTTTTGGAGCACGCCATTTCACTTCGAACGGCTGTCACGCCCACATACTTCATCGTAGATCCTTCAAACTTGCTGGACATGATGAGGGCTCTACCCTGAACGTTTACATATCTTAAGTTCCCACCTGCACCATAGCGCCCCCCGGTGGTGGTGGGAAATGTCCTATTTGTACTTTAAGAGGTCCTAATGTCACATACTTAACTGCTCCTGCCCTCCCCCGCCCCCACCTAGTCCCCACACCACTCCACTCACTGTAAAAGAGCATGATGTCAGGGGAGTGCTCCTCGCAGTGAACTCCAGGAAAGCTGCTGGCCCAGACAGAGTACCTGGCAAGGTGCTCAGAGCGTGTGCCAACTAGCTCGCCCCCACCTTCACCAGGATCTTCAACCTCTCCCTGGACCAAGCAGTCATCCCGTCCTGCCTGAAAACCTCCACCATAATCACGGTGCCGAAGAAGTCTCCCATCACCAGCCTGAATTATTACCGCTCGGTGGCCCTCACTCCGGTAATCATGAAGTGCTTTGAGAGACTGGTTCTTCAGCACATCAAGGACCACCTCCCCCCAGACCTCGACCCTCACCAGTTTGCATACAGGGCAAACAGATCCATAGAGGACGCCATCGCCGTAGCTCTCCACTCTGCTCTAAACCACCTGGAGCAGCCGCAGAGCTACGTCCGAATGCTCTTTGTGGATTATAGTTCTATTAAATGATTTATGTGATGATTATAGTGCCTTTAACACAATAATCCCAGACAGACTCAGCACAAAACTAGACACTCTTGGCTTCCACCCTCTCACATGTGCCTGGATTAAAGACTTTCGTTCCAACCGTCCCCAGATTGTGAGACTCGGCCCCCATCTCTCGTCCACCCGCACGCTGAGCATCGGCTCTGCACAGGGCTGCGTGCTGAGCCCCCTCCTCTACTGCCTCTACACCTACGACTGCAGACCGGCCCACAAGAACAACCTCATCGTCAAGTTTGCAGACGATACCACAGTGGTTGGTCTCATCTCCGGAGGTGATGAGGCTGCCTACAGAGAGGAGATCTAGCAGCTGGCAGCCTGGTGCTCAGAGAACAACCTCACTCTGAACTCTAGGAAGACCAGAGAGATCATCATTGACTTCAGGAAACACTGCACCGACCCTGCCCCCCTTCTCATCAACGGCGAGCGTGTGGAAAGGGTCCACACCTTCAGGTATCTCGGTGTTCTCATCTCAGACTGCATCTCCTGGTCCAACAACATCTCCTCTATCCTCAAGAAGGCTCAGCAGCGGCTACACTTCCTGAGAGTCCTCAGGAAGTACAACCTCAACACCGACCTGCTGCTGGCCTTCTACCGCTCATCCATTGAGAGCCTGCTGACATACTGCATCACAGTATGGTTTGGCAGCTCCACCACTGCCGACAGGGAGAGACTGCAGAGGGTTATAAAGGCAGCACAGAAGATCACTGGCCGCCCTCTCCCCTCCCTGTTGGACATTTACACCTCCCGCTGCCTCAGCAGAGCCAAAGCGATCTCCAAAGACTGCTTTCACCCTGGCTCTGCTCTGTTTGACCTGATGCCCTCAGGGAGGCGCTACAGGTTCACAAGGACAAAAACAAACACTGAAAAACAGTTTCTACCCCAAAGCCATAACTACATTGAACTCTAGCATGCACTGATGCTCCTCGTGCAATCTTAACCATGTGCAATAACCCAGTCACCCATAGACAATAAACATTTCTGTGAAATATATTTATATCCTAAGTCACACCTTGCATTAGTGTCAATTGTATATATAGTTTTCCTTACATTGTTGAATTTTTCTTTATATCTTGTTTTTGATATATATTCTTGCATTATTTTATCTTTTTTTGCACTATTTTTATTCTATTTTATTGCACTCCAGCTGGATGGCCCTAATCTCGTTGTACCAATGTATAATGACAATAGAAGGCATTCTGATTCTGATTCTAAAAAAAAAAAAAAACACTCTAAAAAAGGGAGCAGTCTTAAGTGATTAAAAGAAAGTTCTTGGCCAGTGTAAATGTTTTTAATCTTAATCATGATATTTAGATATACCTTTGTATACTGGCACAGTTACACCTTAGAACTGGAATATAATATATAAGGTATACCTTACTGAATTTTCATGACCTATGAATGAAGGAATGAATGAATTATTTTGGCACGCAGATGAACAACAAAGACAATAACAAAACACATGAAAAGAAAAAGGTACAGTGAACCTGTGTGGCCAAAAGGGTGAATGCAGAAGCAAAGCTTATAAATACCCTCCCCTTATATCATAAAAATAAAGAATGTATATATATATATATATATATATATATATATATATATATATATACACATTATATATGTATATAAAAGCAATAGTGCACAATCCCAAGCACAATGACAAAGTTTTATTGTATATTAACTGAAACATTTCTGTGTTTATTCTTTTATGGTGTATGATGGTGTTAGTTTGTATTATGTAGTTGTATGTTGTAAGTGTTGTTACACTTCTTCGCCACATCTCACTGGTTAAAGAGATTTTATTCTCAGTGAAACTTTACCTGGTTAAAGGCCCCTTCACACATAACATGACGCTGGGCGAAAGAAGCAGAAACCGGAAGAAAATCCGCAACCAAAAAAACGAAATGGGGAACTGCGAAACATTCCACCTGCTGTCGGGAGGGACACACAGTCCAACAGACGTGCACGATACTGTGGCCATGGTTTTGTGGAAACTGGCACACACAGCAGCACAGCAAAAAAAAACCAAAACAAAAAAAAACAATTTCTAATACTTAATTCCTGTTATTAAGAGCAGACGTAGCCTCTGCTGAGACATACACAACGAAGTAATGAAATGACATGGATTACTGTTCTCTCTTTTGTGTTTTGCATGAATTACCCAATGCGCTCGTCTCATGAAGAGCCAGCCGGCTCCCGTCCCATGAAGAGCCGGGCTCTCGCGTCGTGAACACATCAGCAGAGTGCGCAGTGATCCACTGCAAATGTGATATGAGTTTTAATTATTATAATGTGGGGAAATCCTACAGATACACGCAACTCGCGGGGGTGTCCCATGAGATGGTTTGCTGCATGACACGATATTCACTAGCATTGCAGTGCGCTGATGCGGCGGTCAGTTGTAGCGATATGTTCTGGAATTTATTTCCACGTGAGGACAGCAAGCTGACGTCAGCAGTACGAGGCATTTGAGGCAGCTCCCATTTTTCACTAGTGGCATCAAATTCCTCCTTCGTGTGCCAGTCAGCTTCAATCGTGTTATGTGTGAAGGGGCCCTAAATAAAGTGCATATACACACACACACATACACCATAAAAAGTAAGTCCTTTCGGCTGCTCCCTTGTTTTTGGGGTCACCACAGTAGATCTGAGGTGAATCTGTATTTAATTTAGTTTTACACCAGTTCCTCTTCCTGATGCAACTTTATACTACATGGAGAAATGGGTAGCGGTGGAGTTTGAACCACAACCACTTCGCCACCAACGTGCCCAGAGTAGGTTGATTTTGTGTTTATCAGCGTATCATAAACCAGCTTTTGAGATGCATACTGCCACCTTCTGTATCGGAGTGTGTGGAATCATGTAATTAATTATTCTACATCTGTTTAGATCAATTAGGTGGGCTTCATAGATAATTGGCAAAGCTTCTGGGGAAAACCTGGTCTTGTTAGGAGAGACGGCATCCATCCCACTTTGGATGGAGCAGCTCTCATTTCTAGAAATCTGGCCAATTTTCTTAAATCCTCCAAACCGTGACTATCCAGGGTTGGGACCAGGAAGCAGAGTTGTAGTCTTACACACCTCTCTGCAGCTTCTCTCCCCCTGCCATCCCCTCATTACCCCATCCCCGTAGAGACGGTGCCTGCTCCCAGACTACCAATAACCAGCAAAAATCTATTTAAGTATAAAATTCAAAAAGAAAAAATAATATAGCACCTTCAACTGCACCACAGACTAAAACAGTTAAATGTGGTCTATTAAACATTAGGTCTCTCTCTTCTAAGTCCCTGTTGGTAAATGATATAATAATTGATCAACATATTGATTTATTCTGCCTAACAGAAACCTGGTTACAGCAGGATGAATATGTTAGTTTAAATGAGTCAACACCCCCGAGTCACACTAACTGTCAGAATGCTCGTAGCACGGGCCGGGGTGGAGGATTAGCAGCAATCTTCCATTCCAGCTTATTAATTAATCCAAAACCCAGACAGAGCTTTAATTCATTTGAAAGCTTGTCTCTTAGTCTTGTCCATCCAAATTGGAAGTCCCAAAAACCAGTTTTATTTGTTATTATCTATCGTCCACCTGGTCGTTACTGTGAGTTTCTCTGTGAATTTTCAGACCTTTTGTCTGACTTAGTGCTTAGCTCAGATAAGATAATTATAGTGGGCGATTTTAACATCCACACAGATGCTGAGAATGACAGCCTCAACACTGCATTTAATCTATTATTAGACTCTATTGGCTTTGCTCAAAAAGTAAATGAGTCCACCCACCACTTTAATCATATCTTAGATCTTGTTCTGACTTATGGTATGGAAATAGAAGACTTAACAGTATTCCCTGAAAACTGCCTTCTGTCTGATCATTTCTTAATAACATTTACATTTACTCTGATGGACTACCCAGCAGTGGGGAATAAGTTTCATTACACTAGAAGTCTTTCAGAAAGCGCTGTAACTAGGTTTAAGGATATGATTCCTTCTTTATGTTCTCTAATGCCATATACCAACACAGTGCAGAGTAGCTACCTAAACTCTGTAAGGGAGATAGAGTATCTCGTCAATAGTTTTACATCCTCATTGAAGACAACTTTGGATGCTGTAGCTCCTCTGAAAAAGAGAGCTTTAAATCAGAAGTGTCTGACTCCGTGGTATAACTCACAAACTCGTAGCTTAAAGCAGATAACCCGTAAGTTGGAGAGGAAATGGCGTCTCACTAATTTAGAAGATCTTCACTTAGCCTGGAAAAAGAGTCTGTTGCTCTATAAAAAAGCCCTCCGTAAAGCTAGGACATCTTTCTACTCATCACTAATTGAAGAAAATAAGAACAACCCCAGGTTTCTTTTCAGCACTGTAGCCAGGCTGACAAAGAGTCAGAGCTCTATTGAGCTGAGTATTCCATTAACTTTAACTAGTAATGACTTCATGACTTTCTTTGCTAACAAAATTTTAACTATTAGAGAAAAAATTACTCATAACCATCCCAAAGACGTATCGTTATCTTTGGCTGCTTTCAGTGATGCCGGTATTTGGTTAGACTCTTTCTCTCCGATTGTTCTGTCTGAGTTATTCTCATTAGTTACTTCATCCAAACCATCAACATGTTTATTAGACCCCATTCCTACCAGGCTGCTCAAGGAAGCCCTACCATTATTTAATGCTTCGATCTTAAATATGATCAATCTATCTTTGTTAGTTGGCTATGTACCACAGGCTTTTAAGGTGGCAGTAATTAAACCATTACTTAAAAAGCCATCACTTGACCCAGCTATCTTAGCTAATTATAGGCCAATCTCCAACCTTCCTTTTCTCTCAAAAATTCTTGAAAGGGTAGTTGTAAAACAGCTAACTGATCATCTGCAGAGGAATGGTCTATTTGAAGAGTTTCAGTCAGGTTTTAGAATTCATCATAGTACAGAAACAGCATTAGTGAAGGTTACAAATGATCTTCTTATGGCCTCGGACAGTGGACTCATCTCTGTGCTTGTTCTGTTAGACCTCAGTGCTGCTTTTGATACTGTTGACCATAAAATTTTATTACAGAGATTAGAGCATGCCATAGGTATTAAAGGCACTGCGCTGCGGTGGTTTGAATCATATTTGTCTAATAGATTACAATTTGTTCATGTAAATGGGGAATCTTCTTCACAGACTAAAGTTAATTATGGAGTTCCACAAGGTTCTGTGCTAGGACCAATTTTATTTACTTTATACATGCTTCCCTTAGGCAGTATTATTAGACGGTATTGCTTAAATTTTCATTGTTACGCAGATGATACCCAGCTTTATCTATCCATGAAGCCAGAGGACACACACCAATTAGCTAAACTGCAGGATTGTCTTACAGACATAAAGACATGGATGACCTCTAATTTCCTGCTTTTAAACTCAGATAAAACTGAAGTTATTGTACTTGGCCCCACAAATCTTAGAAACATGGTGTCTAGCCAGATCCTTACTCTGGATGGCATTACCCTGACCTCTAGTAATACTGTGAGAAATCTTGGAGTCATTTTTGATCAGGATATGTCATTCAAAGCGCATATTAAACAAATATGTAGGACTGCTTTTTTGCATTTACGCAATATCTCTAAAATCAGAAAGGTCGTGTCTCAGAGTGATGCTGAAAAACTAATTCATGCATTTATTTCCTCTAGGCTGGACTATTGTAATTCATTATTATCAGGTTGTCCTAAAAGTTCCCTAAAAAGCCTTCAGTTAATTCAAAATGCTGCAGCTAGAGTACTGACGGGGACTAGAAGGAGAGAGCATATCTCACCCATATTGGCCTCTCTTCATTGGCTTCCTGTTAATTCTAGAATAGAATTTAAAATTCTTCTTCTTACTTATAAGGTTTTGAATAATCAGGTCCCATCTTATCTTAGGGACCTCGTAGTACCATATCACCCCAATAGAGCGCTTCGCTCTCAGACTGCAGGCTTACTTGTAGTTCCTAGGGTTTGTAAGAGTAGAATGGGAGGCAGAGCCTTCAGCTTTCAGGCTCCTCTCCTGTGGAACCAGCTCCCAATTCAGATCAGGGAGACAGACACCCTCTCTACTTTTAAGATTAGGCTTAAAACTTTCCTTTTTGCTAAAGCTTATAGTTAGGGCTGGATCAGGTGACCCTGAACCATCCCTTAGTTATGCTGCTATAGACGTAGACTGCTGGGGGGTTCCCATGATGCACTGTTTCTTTCTCTTTTTGCTCTGTATGCACCACTCTGCATTTAATCATTAGTGATCGATCTCTGCTCCCCTCCACAGCATGTCTTTTTCTTGTTTCTCTCCCTCAGCCCCAACCAGTCCCAGCAGAAGACTGCCCCTCCCTGAGCCTGGTTCTGCTGGAGGTTTCTTCCTGTTAAAAGGGAGTTTTTCCTTCCCACTGTAGCCAAGTGCTTGCTCACAGGGGGTCGTTTTGACCGTTGGGGTTTTACATAATTATTGTATGGCCTTGCCTTACAATATAAAGCGCCTTGGGGCAACTGTTTGTTGTGATTTGGCGCTATATAAAAAAATTGATTGATTGATTGAATTATGCGCAATACAGCATGGGATCTTTCTACATCCACTTGATCAATCGGGATATGAGCAGTCAGCTTACTGGCCATAACAATCTGCTTGAAGACACTTCGTGGGGAAAAAGACATTTCCCCTTTTTTGATGCATATGCAAACATGTGCAATGCAACTTGTCGTAAATGTGTCATAAAATATAGGTTTTGACAAGAATTTCATGAGTGATCATCAGAAACTCTTTTTGTTCCCTCAGTCTATACCAATCAGTGGTGGCCACATACATTTTAAACAATTTTTTCAAATTTTAGGTGACAACCCAAAATAATTAATTTAGCATTTTTGGAATAATTTCATGACAGGGATCATCACAAATTGTTTTTTTTCTCTCTCTCTCTTTCTATACCGATCAGTGCTGCTCAAAATATACTGACTTGGCTATTATTTCTCTTGAATTTGAAAATAAGGCTTGTAACTTGATGACTGCACCATTCCTTTTCAGAAAGTATTTTTCTAGTTAGACTCTTTTGACCCACTGATGTAAAATATTGCAAACATACTTTGTGAAAATCCCGCGGAACGTGAAACGTTTGCACGTTGTGTGTGTGTGTGTGTGTGTGGTTAAATTCCTGTACAGGTACATGTTGTGTGTCTGTGTGGATCCTGTGTGCTGTGTCATATCTATTATTCAGGTGTTGGGCAGCACTCAGCAGCTCCTATTTATCACCAGTGGAGCTGAGGTGTCGACACAGAATGAAATTATAAACTCTGCTCTGACCCGGGAGGCTTTGCTCATCTATAAATACTGCATGTATTTGCAATTTTTTTTTGGTTGCTGTTTGACAGAGAAACTGGGAGGAATGTAAAGAATAGTGGTAGTCTGAGTTTGTGCACACTGCACGTACATGACCAAGGGGAAGTGGCGGGGCTGGCCTGTAAGTGGTGATGCATTCTGGGTGAGAATAGTCCAATCGTGCACTCGAGGCTTGCACGCAGACGTGTCCCTGCTGTTGCTGCCTGCAGCCTTTTTGGTGCTTTGGGTGAGGTGTGTCTCGCTCGAAGTTCAGAGTCCCTTCAGCAGTATAGACACACAACAGTGTGACTTTTTTTTCCTGATTTCTTGTTGCTTGCTTGCCTCTACTGTTGGTTGGCTCTCACTGCGGTATTGTATCACTTCCTGTTCCGGAGCACAGCGGTGTTTTGCTGTATCTGTTAGCTGTTTAATCTGCGCAGTTAGATTGATCTAGTTACCTAGATAACGATTTGTTTCACAGTGTAATCTTCACGTGCCTTAACTAAAGCACTCCCTCTGCTGAATCACCTCAAAATTATTTACACATTATTCACTTTTTGTGTTTTTAGGAATCCGCTAGCTTAGCGCAGCTACTAGCTCTTAGCCGGTTTAGCATGGCGGCTTCTCCTGTCTCTCCCGCACTTTTCTGCTATGGGTGTGAAATGTTTAGTTATTCCTCGGCCTCCTTTAGCAGTAATGGTACTTGTAATAAGTGTAGCTTATTCGTAGCTTTGGAGGCCAGGCTGGGCGAATTGGAGACTCGGCTCCGCACCGTGGAAAATTCTACAGCTAGCCAGGCCCCTGTAGTCGGTGCGGACCAAGGTAGTTTAGCCGCCGTTAGTTTCCCTCTGGCAGATCCCGAGCAGCCGGGAAAGCAGGCCGACTGGGTGACTGTGAGGAGGAAGCGTAGCCCTAAACAGAAGCCCCGTGTACACCACCAACCCGTTCACATTTCTAACCGTTTTTCCCCACTCTGCAACACACCCGCCGAGGATCAAACTCTGGTTATTGGCGACTCTGTTTTGAGAAATGTGAAGTTAGCAACACCAGCAACCATAGTCAAATGTCTTCTGGGGGCCAGAGCAGGCGACATTGAAGGAAATTTGAAACTGCTGGCTAAGGCTAAGCGTAAATTTGGTAAGATTGCAATTCACGTCGGCAGTAATGACACCCGGTTACGGTCACTAAAATTAACATTGAATCGGTGTGTAACTTTGCAAAAACAATGTCGGACTCTGTAGTTTTCTCTGGGCCCCTCCCCAGTCGGACCGGGAGTGACATGTTTAGCCGCATGTTCTCATTGAATTGCTGGCTGTCTGAGTGGTGTCCAAAAAATGAGGTGGGCTTCATAGATAATTGGCAAAGCTTCTGGGGAAAACCTGGTCTTGTTAGGAGAGACGGCATCCATCCCACTTTGGATGGAGCAGCTCTCATTTCTAGAAATCTGGCCAATTTTCTTAAATCCTCCAAACCGTGACTATCCAGGGTTGGGACCAGGAAGCAGAGTTGTAGTCTTACACACCTCTCTGCAGCTTCTCTCCCCCTGCCATCCCCTCATTACCACATCCCCGTAGAGACGGTGCCTGCTCCCAGACCACCAATAACCAGTAAAAATCTATTTAAGCATAAAAATTCAAAAAGAAAAAATAATATAGCACCTTCAACTGCACCACAGACTAAAACAGTTAAATGTGGTCTATTAAACATTAGGTCTCTCTCTTCTAGGTCCCTGTTAGTAAATGATATAATAATTGATCAACATATTGATTTATTCTGCCTCTGTTTTACATCCTCATTGAAGACAACTTTGGATGCTGTAGCTCCTCTGAAAAAGAGAGCTTTAAATCAGAAGTGCCTGACTCCGTGGTATAACTCACAAACTCGCAGCTTAAAGCAGATAACCCGTAAGTTGGAGAGGAAATGGTGTCTCACTAATTTAGTAGATCTTCACTTAGCCTGGAAAAAGAGTCTGTTGCTCTATAAAAAAGCCCTCCGTAAAGCTAGGACATCTTACTACTCATCACTAATTGAAGAAAATAAGAACAACCCCAGGTTTCTTTTCAGCACTGTAGCCAGGCTGACAATGAGTCAGAGCTCTATTGAGCTGAGTATTCCTTTAACTTTAACTAGTAATGACTTCATGACTTTCTTTGCTAATAAAATTTTAACTATTAGAGAAAAAATTACTCATAACCATCCCAAAGACGTATCGTTATCTTTGGCTGCTTTCAGTGATGCCGGTATTTGGTTAGACTCTTTCTCTCCGATTGTTCTGTCTGAGTTATTTTCATTAGTTACTTCATCCAAACCATCAACATGTTTATTAGACCCCATTCCTACCAGGCTGCTCAAGGAAGCCCTACCATTATTTAATGCTTCGATCTTAAATATGATCAATCTATCTTTATTAGTTGGCTATGTACCACAGGCTTTTAAGGTGGCAGTAATTAAACCATTACTTAAAAAGCCATCACTTGACCCAGCTATCTTAGCTAATTATAGGCCAATCTCCAACCTTCCTTTTCTCTCAAAAATTCTTGAAAGGGTAGTTGTAAAACAGCTAACTGATCATCTGCAGAGGAATGGTCTATTTGAAGAGTTTCAGTCAGGTTTTAGAATACATCAGATAGATCAGGGAGACAGACACCCTCTCTACTTTTAAGATTAGACTTAAAACTTTCCTTTTTGCTAAAGCTTATAGTTAGGGCTGGATCGGGTGACCCTGAACCATCCCTTAGTTATGCTGCTATAGACTTAGACTGCTGGGGGGTTCCCATGATGCACTGAGTGTTTCTTTCTCTTTTTGCTCTGTATGCACCACTCTGCATTTAATCATTAGTGATTGATCTCTGCTCCCCTCCACAGCATGTCTTTTTCCTGGTTCTCTCCCTCAGCCCCAACCAGTCCCAGCAGAAGACTGCCCCTCCCTGAGCCTGGTTCTGCTGGAGGTTTCTTCCTGTTAAAAGGGAGTTTTTCCTTCCCACTGTCGCCAAGTGCTTGCTCACAGGGGGTCGTTTTGACCGTTGGGGTTTTTACGTAATTATTGTATGGCCTTGCCTTACAATATAAAGCACCTTGGGGCAACTGTTTGTTGTGATTTGGCGCTATATAAATAAAATTGATTGATTGAATTGATTGATTGACTTTCACAGGAAAGTCAACTGGCTTGAACTGAGAGATTCCTGAGGTTTAAAGTAATACAGGGTGCAGATTAGTGCTTGATTTCACAAACAAAGAAGTTATTCCCATGATGTTACAGAGCAGGATAGCAGTGCACTGGTTGGTATTCTTGCCTCACAGGCGGAATGTCATAGGTTAAAACCCACCAATGCTAGTTCTTTGTATGTGGAGTGTGCATGTTCTCCCTGTGGGTTTCCTCGTGTGATTCTTGCTCCCTGTAGATCTGAAAAGCTTGTGACATTAAAACTTAGTATGTGTATAGGTGCTGGTTGTGGTGACACCAAACAGACAGGAGCAGCCTAAAGAACCAAAATTCCCATGATGCTGCTAAAGGCTGTTAAGTCCTGATATCTTCTGGCATTGAGGATACTATGTCATGAAGCGTGTCAGGTGTTAGTTTGTTCCATTCTTCCTGCAAAAACATCTTAAGGTCTGCAACAGTGCACGGTCATCTTTGATGCATTGCTCATTTCAGAATTCTCTATTGGAGACAGATCAGGACTGCAGGTAGGCCAATCCAGTGTCCACACCCATGTCATCTGCAGCTATGCCTTTGCAATGTGTGCAAAACATGGTTTTGCATTATCTTGATGAAATGAATGTCCCTGGAGAAGATGCCATCTTGAAGGCAGCACTTGTTGCTCTAAAATCTCAGTGTAATTTTCTGCATTAATGCTGCCATCATAGACGTGTAAATTACCCATGCCAAGGGGACTGACACAACCCATGCCAGGACAGACCCTGGCTTTTGGACTTGTTCCTGATAATAGTCTGGATGTTTCTTTTCATCTGTGGTCCAAATCATGCAGCATGTCTTTCTTCCAAAAGAAAAGAAAAGAAAAAAAAAAGATCGAGAATACTGGTTTGTGTGACTAGTGCATGTTTCCACTGTGTGATGGTCAAACCCAGATAGCTCTGAGGCTGTTAACATTCTTTTTTGCAGAGTCAGGTTTTTAATGGCATTTGTGAACATAACATCCTGGAGTAGTACTTGACAAAGGTTTCTGAAAGGAATCCCTTGTCCATGTGGTTATATCAGCTATTGATGAATGACTGTTCTTGATGCAGTACTGTCTCAGGGATTGGAGATCACTGGTGTTCAGCATAGGCATGTGCTCTTGCCCCTTATGCATACTTTTAACAACTCCTGAGTGCTCTTACTTCTTTCTTAACTTAGTCTTCATCCAGAAGAATCACACACCCAGACACTGACCTCTCACTTTGATTCTCAAGTTACTAAGTTATCCAGGTTATCGAGATCACACCAACCCATTGTTCATTAAATCTCAAATATTAAAACTTCATGATATTATTTTGTTCAAGACTGTTCAATTAATATACAAAGTGAAAAATAAACAAGTGCCCTTTAGAATTCAAGAATTTCTTTACTGAGAGAGAGGGAAAATATACACTCAACAAAAATATAAACGCAACACTTTTGGTTTTGCTCCCATTTTGTATGAGATGAACTCAAAGATCTAAAACTTTTTCCACATACACAATATCACCATTTCCCTCAAATATTGTTCACAAACCAGTCTAAATATGGTGATAGTGAGCACTTCTCCTTTGCTGAGATAATCCATCCCACCTCACAGGTGTGCCATATCAAGATGCTGATTAGACACCATGATTAGTGCACAGGTGTGCCTTAGACTGCCCACAATAAAAGGCCACTTTGAAAGGTGCAGTTTTATCACACAGTACAATGCCACAGATGTCACAAGATTTGAGGGAGCGTGCAATTGGCATGCTGACAGCAGGAATGTCAACCAGAGCTGTTGCTCCTGTATTGAATGTTCATTTCTCTACCATAAGCCGTCTCCAAAGGCATTTCAGAGAATTTGACAGTACATCCAACCAGCCTCACAACCGCAGACCATGTGTAACCACACCAGTCCAGGACCTCCACATCCAGCATGTTCACCTCCAAGATCGTCTGAGACCAGCCACTCGGACAGCTGCTGAAAAAATCGGTTCGCATAACCAAAGAATTTCTGCACAAACTGTCAGAAACCATCTCAGGGAAGCTCATCTGCATGCTCGGCGTCCTCATCGGGGTCTCGACCTGACTCCAGTTCGTCGTCGTAACCGACTTGAGTGGGCAAATGCTCACATTCGCTGGCGTTTGGCATGTTGGAGAGGTGTTCTCTTCACGGATGAATCCCGGTTCACACTGTCCAGGGCAGATGGCAGACAGCGTGTGTGGCGTCGTGTGGGTGAGCGGTTTTCTGATGTCAGTGTTGTGGATCGAGTGGCCCATGGTGGCGGTGGGGTTATGGTATGGGCAGGCGTCTGTTATGGACGAAGAACACAGGTGCATTTTATTGATGGCATTTTGAATGCACAGAGATACCGTGACGAGATCCTGAGGCCCACTGTTGTGCCATACATCCAAGAACATCACCTCATGTTGCAGCAGGATAATGCACGGCCCCATGTTGCAAGGATCTGTACACAATTCTTGGAAGCTGAAAATGTCCCAGTTCTTGCATGGCCGGCATACTCACCGGACATGTCACCCATTGAGCATGTTTGGGATGCTCTGGACCGGCGTATACGACAGCATGTACCAGTTCCTGCCAATATCCAGCAACTTCGCACAGCCATTGAAGAGGAGTGGACCAACATTCCACAGGCCACAATTGACAACCTGATCAACTCTATGCGAAAGAGATGTGTTGCACTGCATGAGGCAAATGGTGGTCACAGCTTATGGTAGAGAAATGAACATTCAATACACGAGCAACAGCTCTGGTTGACATTCCTGCTGTCAGCATGCCAATTGCACGCTCCCTCAAATCTTGTGACATCTGTGGCATTGTGCTGTGTGATAAAACTGCACCTTTCAAAGTGGCCTTTTATTGTGGGCTGTCTAAGGCACACCTGTGCACTAATCATGGTGTCTAATCAGCATCTTGATATGGCACACCTGTGAGGTGGGATGGATTATCTCAGCAAAGGAGAAGTGCTCACTATCACAGATTTAGACTGGTTTGTGAACAATATTTGAGGGAAATGGTGATATTGTGTATGTGGAAAAAGTTTTAGATCTTTGAGTTCATCTCATACAAAATGGGAGCAAAAACAAAAGTGTTGCGTTTATATTTTTGTTGAGTGTATTTCCTCTAGGCTGGACTATTGTAATTCATTATTATCAGGTTGTCCTAAAAGTTCCCTAAAAAGCCTTCAGTTAATTCAAAATGTTGCAGCTAGAGTACTGACGGGGACTAGAAGGAGAGAGCATATCTCACCCATATTGGCCTCTCTTCATTGGCTTCCTGTTAATTCTAGAATAGAATTTAAAATTCTTCTTCTTACTTATAAGGTTTTGAATAATCAGGTCCCATCTTATCTTAGGGACCTCGTAGTACCATATCTTTGAGATCTTTGAGTTCATCTCATACAAAATGGGAGCAAAACCAAAAGTTTGTTTTATATTTTTGTTGAGTGTAATTTACGGGGCTTGTATCATTTTAAAATTCCTGGCACTCGGACGACCAGGAAAGGTTTCTGTGTCTCCATGTGAGGCCCTAAACCTGGCATGCCCAACCAGTCGATCACAGGCTGAGTTCCAGTCGATCGCATGAAAAAAAAAAATCTGTCACTCAACTCGAGAGGATTTAATGCTGCTGTAACAGACTGATGCAGCAGGTGGTAGCAATGCATCAACAAGGATGCCGGCTGCCCGTTAAATGCCAGAGTAGAAGAAGAGCTCTTCTTCTATGGTGGATAAGAAAAATGTATGGTGGATAAGAGCAATTATAATTTTCGTCCTGTATTATTTTTTTTCATTTATTCAAATGGTAAATCCATCTGTCTTATCTGCAATGTAAATGTGGCTTTATTGACGAAAGGGAATTTGGAGCGGCATTTCAGACGATTCACAAGAAATATGATGCTAACTTCTAATGCTAACCCAGCTAAATCCCGTCTGCTCGCTCTAAAAGTCCAGGAATTGAAAGGTTGGTGAGCAGTACAATTTTTCATGGTCCTTAAATATGAAGAGTGATGAATGTGGCGAGCAAAATTGCGGTGTTCTCTTCAGGCCAGGAGTCTGAGGACGCATTTATTCTGTTCTGCTGCTGCGTTCATGTACCATTGGAAATTACAGCCTGTTACATGTGCTATCAAGCAGGTTGCAACAATGAGACCTGCAGAACTTTCCACACATGGACACAGAACTTAAACACACCAAGACACAGACTGGGCGGAGCCTGAGATTGCATGTTATGATGATCATGTGCAGAGCATCTTGTCAGAATTTGACCGGCGCTTCACTGACTTTGTATCCAAAGAGACTTTCTCTGTTTTCTCACTCTTCAACCTGGAGCCTCACACAGAAAAATGACATTGAGCTCAAATCCAGAGCAACACCTGATATGAATGTCCAAATCTGGAATCTAATGCAGACAGAGAGCGTCTGAGTGCCTGCTTATGGCTGCACTCAACTCCTACTGTCCGGACTATGAGAGACCAGCTTCCTCCTCTCGGGACCAGGAGTCCCACTAAGGGCCCTGTCCCACTGGGGAGAGGATTAATTGTGCATGAATTGAGTATACATATTACGGGCATTCGTTGTCATCTGCAACAAAAATGGCTAAAAATGACAAATGTCCCAGTATGAATTATGGATATATTAATAATATATAGTGAATATATGATGAATAATCACGGTTGTATAACGCATGTAGTGAGGATCCGACACATCAATCAATCAATCAATTTTATTTATATAGCGCCAAATCACAACAAACAGTTGCCCCAAGGCGCTTTATATTGTAAGGCAAGGCCATACAATAATTACGTAAAAACCCCAACGGTCAAAACGACCCCCTGTGAGCAAGCACTTGGCGACAGTGGAAAGGAAAAACTCCCCTTTAACAGGAAGAAACCTCCAGCAGAACCAGGCTCAGGGAGGGGCAGTCCTCTGCTGGGACTGGTTGGGGCTGAGGGAGAGAACCAGGAAAAAGACATGCTGTGGAGGGGAGCAGAGATCAATCACTAATGATTAAATGCAGAGTGGTGCATACAGAGCAAAAAGAGAAAGAAACACTGGGAACCCAGCAGTCTAAGTCTATAGCAGCATAACTAAGGGATGGTTCAGGGTCACCTGATCCAGCCCTAACTATAAGCTTTAGCAAAAAGGAAAGTTTTAAGCCTAATCTTAAAAGTAGAGAGGGTGTCTGTCTCCCTGATCTGAATTGGGAGCTTGTTCCACAGGAGGGGAGCCTGAAAGCTGAAGGCTCTGCCTCCCATTCTACTCTTACAAACCCTAGGAACTACAAGTAAGCCTGCAGTCTGAGAGCGAAGCGCTCTATTGGGGTGATATGGTACTATGAGGTCCCTAAGATAAGATGGGACCTGATTATTCAAAACCTTATAAGTAAGAAGAAGAATTTTAAATTCTATTCTAGAATTAACAGGAAGCCAATGAAGAGAGGCCAATATGGGTGAGATATGCTCTCTCCTTCTAGTCCCCGTTAGTACTCTAGCTGCAGCATTTTGAATTAACTGAAGGCTTTTCAGGGAATGTTTAGGACAACCTGATAATAATGGATTACAATAGTCCAGCCTAGAGGAAATAAATGCATGAATTAGTTTTTCAGCATCACTCTGAGACAAGACCTTTCTAATTTTAGAGATATTGCGTAAATGCAAAAAAGCAGTCCTACATATTTGTTTAATATGCACATTGAATGACATATCCTGATCAAAAATGACTCCAAGATTTCTCACAGTATTACTAGAGGTCAGGGTAATGCCATCCAGAGTAAGGATCTGGTTAGACACCATGTTTCTAAGATTTGTGGGGCCAAGTACAATAACTTCAGTTTTATCTGAGTTTAAAAGCAGGAAATTAGAGGTCATCCATGTCTTTATGTCTGTAAGACAATCCTGCAGTTTAGCTAATTGGTGTGTGTCCTCTGGCTTCATGGATAGATAAAGCTGGGTATCAGCTGCGTAACAATGAAAATTTAAGCAATACCGTCTAATAATACTGCCTAAGGGAAACATGTATAAAGTGAATAAAATTGGTCCTAGCACAGAACCTTGTGGAACGCCATAATTAACCTTAGTCTGTGAAGAAGATTCCCCATTTACATGAACAAATTGTAATCTATTAGATAAATATGATTCAAACCACCGCAGCGCAGTGCTTTTAATACCTATGGCATCCTCTAATCTCTGTAATAAAATTTTATAGTCAACAGTATCAAAAGCAGCACTGAGGTCTAACAGAACAAGCACAGAGATGAGTCCACTGTCTGAGGCCATAAGAAGATCATTTGTAACCTTCACTAATGCTGTTTCTGTACTATGATGAATTCTAAAACCTGACTGAAACTCTTCAAATAGACCATTCCTCTGCAGATGATCAGTTAGCTGTTATACAACTACCCTTTCAAGAATTTTTGAGAGAAAAGGAAGGTTGGAGATTGGCCTATAATTAGCTAAGATAGCTGGGTCAAGTGATGGCTTTTTAAGTAATGGTTTAATTACTGCCACCTTAAAAGCCTGTGGTACATAGCCAACTAATAAAGATAGATTGATCATATTTAAGATCGAAGCATTAAATAATGGTAGGGCTTCCTTGAGCAGCCTGGTAGGAATGGGATCTAATAGACATGTTGATGGTTTGGATGAAGTAACTAATGAAAATAACTCAGACAGAACAATCGGAGAGAAAGAGTCTAACCAAATACCGGCATCACTGAAAGCAGCCAAAGATAACGATACGTCTTTGGGATGGTTATGAGTAATTTTTTCTTTAATAGTTAAAATTTTATTAGCAAAGAAAGTCATGAAGTCATTACTAGTTAACGTTAAAGGAATACTCAGCTCAGTAGAGCTCTGACTCATTGCAATTATCACGGCAGTATTATGGGTGTATTATGAATGCATCGCGCACGTGTTGCGCGTGCATGGCATCTGCATTGTGGTCATAAAAGAAGCGCACTTGCTCCTTTCGGCATCACTATTCACACCAACAATACAGCCTCTGGAGCATTTGCTGGACTTGGACAAGTGATTGGAGTAAAGAAGCAGCAAACAGGGTGAGTGGTGACATCAGCGGATCGCATCAGAGTGCAGCTCGTCTGAACGATTATAACAAGAAGTTAAATCTGTTATAAACATAGATTTAAATACTGTAACAGCTGTAGACAGAAAGGCAAAAAACACGCAACTGTTTTATCAAGCCTTGACAATGTAAACAAGTCAAATAATTACCTTTTTAGACAGCTCAAAATGCTTTCTGCAGCTTGTTAGCCCTTCGTGTGCGCGAACGGCCCAGCTGCAGCTTCCTGTGATTCAGGAGGTGATTAGAGCCGTTTTCAACAGCCAATTTGCAGAATAAAATGATTCATCCGCCACGAAATAATTATTTTATATAGGCAGCATCCAGCGCAAAGTGCGTAGCAGCCGGCACAACAAAGAACGGCATCCACCTGTGAACACAGCGCATCTGATTTGCATCCGCCGCAAATCAGATGCAAAGCAGACGTAATAAAAACACTTTATTCGTGGCCAATCTGTACGCAGTCGCTGCAACTTATTTTAGTTTGTGATGTGGACATGATTGGCACGCAAAATATCCATTTTACACACTGTCCCAGTCTGCTGCCAAGCCGCAAATCCCTGTCAATTGCAGATATCAGCAGATAACGGCAAATACACAGCGCATAGATTGAGTATGTATATGTATGTATTGAGTATGTATGGAGTATGTAAGGAGGATGTCATCCGCAGCCAAAATTTTGTGCAGCTCAAAAATTCTGGTAAGGGCCCTGTCCCACTGGCGTTTAGGAGGATTTGCGCATGACATGAGGAGACAAAAGCTGAGTGTCCGCAACAAAGGTGGGTGGAAATGACAAATGTCCTGGGGTGGATTAGCAAATACATGAGGAAGAAAAGCCGATATAACAAGGAACAGAAGCGAAGGTGACCGCGGAGGGGCACAGCGGCCATGATGCACTCGCTTCATCCGTGCCCACTCTGTCTGCATGCGCAACATACCATTTGCGACCGTGATGTGGCCATGCTGAACACGCGTCATATCTGTTTTGCTCGCTGTCCCGGTCCGCCGCCAAGCCGCGCCAACCCGTCACTTGCGGATATCAGCGGATGACAGGGGATATGCAGCGGATGACAGGGGATATTTTTGAGCGGCTCAAAAATCCTGCTGCGGGCATGCGTGCCTCTGCGGATGATCACGGACGTGTTCGGATGGCGGCCGACTCATACAGGAATGTTACACGGTTATTGCGGTTGTTTGGCGTATGTGGGCCACTTTTGTGCGCATTCCATCCGTAAATCCTCCTAAATGCCAGTGGGTCAGGGCCCTAACGGAAAAATGTGCCTCTGCGGATAATTGCGGATGTGTGCGGGTGTCGGCTGACTCATACAAGCATGTTTCACGCATACTGTGGATGTTAAGGGAATATGAGCCAATTTTGTGCGCAGTCCATACACAAATCCTCCTAAACGCCAGTGAGACCGGGCCGTTAGGTAGGGAACAACTTTTCCAACTTGAGGCCAGTCCTAGGCCTACTTGTGCTTATTCTTTTCCACCATGTACATTTACTTCAATGACACATTATTATTGTTAAAACCTGCCAGAAAGTTGTGTTATTATATTGGTGCACAATGTATGTGGTGCTCAGTATAGTTTGGTTTTCGAGATATGTATCTGCTGAAGAAGGCTGAGTTTTGTGTGTTGCCAAATTGTAAATGTAAATTTGTTCGGTAGCATTCTGATTGTGTCCTTTAAGCTGAAGAGATTCAAGTAGTTGAAAATGGGAGTGGGAATAGTTGGGTTTTTTACCCCCCCGCCCCACTCCTTTCGAACTAGATAATTTTATTTTTGGTTAAAGGGTTAGGCGTTAAAAAGCTTTGCTTCTGTCTATACCCTTTCAGGCACATGGATGCATTGTTAATTCATTTTCTTTCTTCGTTGTAAGTTTTTTTGTTGTTGTTTTGGACTGTGTGTGCTGAATAAATTTATTTATTCATTCATTCTTTCATTCAAGTGGTGCAATTAGGAATCCCAGGATGACACTTCTGCAGTAGTCAAGATCGTTCCTCAACCTTTCCTTGACTATAAATTCATCCTAGTCTGTGGACTCCACAATGTTACCCAGCACCCAGACCATGCAGACACAAAACACATCACTGTAGCTGTGCGTAGGACAGCTGCAATGTCCAGACGTTATTGGGGATGCAAAGTAGCCTGATCAAATAAAGCAAATGCTTTTGTCAGAGTGACTGTTGGTTGTGTTCACAAGCATTTATTAACACAACCCCACCCCCACCCCCCAAAAGCAGCAACCAGCACCCCTGATGTAAAATATGACCTCTTGACCCAAGTGATCTGATCTAAGAAGAAAGGTCAACTGGACTTCTTTAAATGTTTCCTTCTTCATCCCTTGGCCACTGAGGTCTCTCAAGTTCAGGTGTGACTTGCCATTGTTCTTACCTTCACTTGAGGAGAGGTGAGAACCGTCTTTGATGCTCTGTGGTATTGAAGAAGACATAGAATTATATTTGGTAGAGAGGCGGCATGTCAGCTCTGCACCCCGTTTCATCACTTCAACAAAAGTGGCTTCTTCAAAGCCTCTTTCAAACCAAGCATCTTCCCCATCTAAAATATGAATGCAAATATTTTTGAGTCCTGACCAAAGGACCTGGATCTCCCTTGTTGGGCCTTGCATTTGTTTTCTCCAATGTAGCACCTTGATGCACTGAATCATATCCAACAAATTGCTTTAGTGGGGTGTGCAGCCTTTATGGTCAGCCAGTTTCTGTCTGATGGTCTTGTTGGGATAAAAAAAACACAGGAATGTTGTCCCTGTCGAAAATTCTCCCGAGTTTCTCAAAAATTCCAGCCACTTATGGGATTGCAATGTTATTTCTTTTGTGCTTCATCATGTTCTTCATGGGGTTCTTTCTGGCTCTTGCAACATTTTTTTTTTAAACAAAGGTCCAGAGAAAATGATTTATATTTATGTCTTTAGTGTTTTCAAACTGAATATCTATGGAGTTAAAATTTTCTCAATATTTGTAAATGCACACAGGGTGATCTACAAATAATCATTGATTTGCAAATGTGTTCAGATATCCACAAATGCAAATTTCATATTTGTAACTTGTAAATTGGTCTTTGCAAATAATGTTGTATTTGCAAATATAAAACTTAATTTGTAAAAAAAAAATAATGTTGTATTTGCAAATATAAAACTTAATTTGTAAAAAAAAAAAAATTACATTTGTTAAACTGGAAATTGTATTTGTGAATTGAGTTTCAGCATTTGTGGATCACCATTCATCGCTTTCCTCTGCGACGTCATTTTGAGACACTCTTTTCGCGAACACAGATCCACAAACAAATGCCAGCTGATTCACACACATGCACACTGGATATCCACTAGATGGCAGTGTGGTTCCATTCATTTTCATTTGCAAAGACCAATTTACAAGTTACAAATATGAAATTTGCATTTGTGGATCACATTTGCAAATCAATGATTATTTGTAGATTACCCTGCATGCATTTACAAATATTAATGAGACAATTTTAACTTCATAAATATCCAGCAGGTCAAAGTGATATATGGCTGAAGAAGGAAAGGAGGGATGGCAATTAAAAAGTGATATGATCAGAGAACATGGATGGCAGAATATATTCCTGTTTTTGGAAAAAATCAATGATGGGGGGGGGGGGGGGGGGGGCAGTCCAAAAAAGGAGACATCATCAGAAAGCTGGTACCTCATCTCATCAGAATATGCTCAGCTGTCATTTCCTTCACTTCCCTCCTTCCTGTCATCAAATCACTTCATTGCTCCCTCCATCCATCTCCGAATCAACGTCTCCACCTCCAATCTAATCCTTCACTCCTATTCACCCCTCCCTCTCCCAATTTTCCATTTTTCCTCTTCTCTCTCTCCTTTAATCTCTCAGACGAGATTTAAACAGTCTGGTAGTTACTGTATGGTGAAAGCACACGCAAGTCTTTCATGCAAACAGATGCACCGAGTTCTGATCTGGGACAGAGCGAGAGGAGCGGGAACGAATATTAAGGAGGGATGGAATCAATGGATTCATTTCCTGTTGATTGCTGAGGCTGATCTCCCCCTGGACTCATAATCCTTGGCGTGCGTGAGAGAGGAGTGAAGAATAAAGCTGGCCAGGTTATTCTTGCCCTTGGGCGGGACTGAGAAGAAGAAAACGAAATAAAAACCCAGCCTTCTTTTTCCTCCACCCGCCATCACAATTCAGCGCCCTTCAGGCTGACAAGAGTAGACGGCAGAAAAAGAGATGAGGAAATGTCGATCTGTTAACTCTCCTGCCATCACAGCACGTCACCCTGAAAGTCTGAGTGTGCCCAACGTTAAATAAAAAAAAGAACGGAGGCAAGTGTCACACTGGACGCAATTGTACATCACACAAGAATTTAGTGCAACATTAAATCACAGTTAAGCACAGACTCATGCTGACATGACAGTTTGCCTGAAATTGATTCCTATAAAGTGTACGCACGATGCTAAAATTAGTGTTGATGTGCAGCCAAACAGGATCTGTAAATGTGAGCAGTTTTTACAGCCTGTTTGCCAGTAAACAGCTTCAACCTCTGCGGGTACACCAACATTTAGACAGCGCCCACACTGACTGCAACCACTTGTTTTGTGGGAAATACAGTAGTGTTCAGAATAATAGTAGTGCTATGTGACTAAAAAGATTAATCCAGGTTTTGAGTATATTTCTTATTGTTACATGGGAAACAAGGTACCAGTAGATTCAGTAGATTCTCACAAATCCAACAAGACCAAGCATTCATGATATGCACACTCTTAAGGCTATGAAATTGGGCTATTAGTAAAAAAAAAAAAGTAGAAAAGGGGGTGTTCACAATAATATTAGTGTGGCATTCAGTCAGTGAGTTCGTCAAGTTTGTGGAACAAACAGGTGTGAATCAGGTGTCCCCTATTTAAGGATGAAGCCAGCACCTGTTGAACATGCTTTTCTCTTTGAAAGTCTGAGGAAAATGGGACGTTCAAGACATTGTTCAGTAGAACAGCGTAGTTTGATTAAAAAGTTGATTGGAGAGGGGAAAACTTATACGCAGGTGCAAAAAATTACAGGCTGTTCATCTACAATGATCTCCAATGCTTTAAAATGGAGAAAAAAAAAACAGAGATGCGTGGAAGAAAACAGAAAACAATCAAAATGGATAGAAGAATAAACAGAATGGCAAAGGCTCACCCATTGATCAGCTCCAGGATGATCAAAGACAGTCTGGAGTTACCTGTAAGTGCTGTGACAGTTAGAAGACGCCTGTGTGAAACTAATTTATTTGCAAGAATCCCCCACAAAGTCCCTCTGTTAAATAAAAGACATGTGCAGAAGAGGTTACAATTTTTCAAAGAACACAGCAACTGGCCGAAAGAGAAATGGAGGAATATTTTGTGGACTGATGAGTAAAATTGTTCTTTTTGGGTCCAAGGGCCACAGACAGTTTGTGAGACGACCCCCAAACTCTGAATTCAAGCCACAGTTCACAGTGAAGACAGTGAAGCATGGTGGTGCAAGCATCATGATATGGGCATGTTTCTCCTACTATGGTGTCGGGCCTATATATCGCACACCAGGTATCATAGATCAGTTTGGATATGTCAAAATACTTTCAAGGTCATGTTGCCTTATGCTGAAGAGGACATGCCCTTGAAATGGGTGTTTCAACAAGACAATGACCCCAAGCACACTAGTAAACAAGCAAAATCTTGGTTCCAGACCAACAAAATTAATGCCTCGCAGATGTGAAGAAATCATGAAAAACTGTGGTTATACAACTAAATACTAGTTTAGTGATTCACAGGATTGCTAAAAAAGCAGTTTGAACATAATAGTTTTGAGTTTGTAGCGTCAACAGCAGATGCTATTAATATTGTGAACACCCCCTTTTCTACTTTTTTTTTACTAATAGCCCAATTTTATAGCCTTAAGAGTGTGCATATCATGAATGCTTGGTCTTGTTGGATTTGTGAGAATCTATTGAATCTATTGGTACCTTGTTTCCCATGTAACAATAAGAAATATACTCAAAACCTGGATTAATCTTTTTAGTCACATAGCACTACTATTATTCTGAACACTACTGTATACATTCAGACTTTGATATCAAATCATGTAACTTCTGCAAACCTTGTTCGTGATGGGAAATTTTTAAGATGATTTTTGTAATCAGCAGCTCAAAATCCATAAAATACACTAATTGGTTCATGAATAAAATGTTGAACATCTGGTGTACTGTTCCAAATTTCAGTCAAGGACATACATATGTAACAGCTGCTGACCAGTCTGAAGTGTATAAGGGGTCACTATGATCTGAATTGGCAAGGGGATGTTAATTTTTATGAATCTGAGGCATTATTTGTAAAGCGCTTTGAGTGTCTGATGCAGATGGAAAAGCGCAATATAAATGCAGTCCATTTAACAGAAGAGGTGAAGAGGAGAAATTTGAAGGGTTTTTTTATTTGCTTTGAAGTTTCTCTTCTGTCTCCTCATTCCTAATGTCCACTCCTCCCTTCCTGCCCATTCATCCTTTTCCTTGATTTCTTTTGTCATACAATTATTGTTTCTCATCTCCTGAGTTTGCACCATAATGTAACGGCCTCTGAAACGCTGAAATTACTGATTTTATACTATCCTCATGCTTCTTTAATCTTGAATATTTAGATTAGATAAGCCTTTATTCATCCCTCAATGGGGAAATTTCAGAGATTTAAACAGTTTGGTAATTTGCACCACAACACATCTTTACAGCTTGCACTGACTGAACTGACTGAGCCAACTGGAGCATTTTCACACATATTTCTTCATTTGGTGTTGACTGGAGCCCATTCTTGGGCCAACTGTGCTGGAAATTATAAATCTCTCATTAACTTCTGGATCTGTTCCTAAATGTTTCAAGTCTGCAGTGATTAAACCATTACTTAAGAAATCCAATCTCGACCCTAGTGTATTGAAAAATTATAGACCGATATCAAATCTATCATTTTGTTCTAAAATCCTGGAAAAAGTGGTTTTGCGACAGCTCGTAGACTACCTCACTGAGAATAATCTTTTTGAGCCATTGCAGTCTGCTTGTTGTGAAAGTGTAGGAACACAGACCCACAACAGGGGGCGCAATGAACGGACAATGGAGGAAGGTGAATAACAAGGTTTACTATTGTGAAACGAGCACAATGAATACAACAATCACAATTTGGGGTCGAATCCGCTGGTGTCGTGTGGGCAGGCTCGAAGGTAGGAGACGTCCGTCTCAGTCGAACCGAAGCCACCCAGATCTCCTCTGCCACCGAACCCTGGAAATACTGGAACCGCCAAGTCCCGAATTCCCAGGTGGCCACTGCCTCCGCTCGTCGGATCCGGTACTGCTGGCGGGAGAGAGCAACAACACAGGCGTGGATGCAACAGCACCCAGTAACGGAGAGGGGAGAAGCCGCCTCCACCTCTAGTCACAATATGGCAGGCAGGTGAGTACTTATCCAAGCAATTTAGCTTACAGTAATCAGCTGTCCTGAAAAGGTTTAACAAGTCTTTTAGCTAGTTAGACAGAATATAAATGCAGAGAACGTTACCTCAGTCTAAAGGCGATATCTCGGCACTGAGGTGGAGACGCCGTCCTCCTGATATACCTCTGTGCTGAGTGGAACAGCTGTGTCCAGTGATGGGTGACAGCTGTCACCCCGGCTGCTCCCATAAGGCGGCAGCGCCCTCTGGTGCCTGGAGCCCGCACTCCAGGCAGGGCGCCCTCTGGTGGTGGTGGGCCAGCAGTACCTCCTCTTCAGCGGCCCACACAACACTGCTTCTAGAAAATATCACTCCACAGAGACAGCACTTAAGTAGTGAATGACCTTTTGCGAGCAATGGACTCAGATACCACTACAGTCTTGGTGCTGCTGGATCTTAGTGCTGCGTTTGATACTGTGGATCATCATATTTTACTCAATAGGCTGGAGAATCACTTTGGGATTACTGGAACTGCTCTTGCATGGTTGACATCATACCTGTCCAGTCGTTCTTACTGTGTATTGTGTAATGGCACCTCCTCTGATCGTAGGGACATGAAGTTTGGGGTTCCACAGGGATACATTTTAGGCCCCCTGCTTTTTTCCCTTTATGTAGCACCCCATGGGATTATACTGCGGTGCTTTGGTATTCCCTTTCATTGCTATGCTGATGACACTCAATTGTACATGCCAATAACTGCTTGTAATCTCATTCACATAAAATCTTTGGAAGATTACCTTGCATCAGTAAGAAGTTGGATGTCTAATAACTTCCTACTTTTAAATTCTGATAAGACTGAAGTTATGGTTCTTGGTCCAGCGAGGTATCGGCATCAATTTGATCAGCTAGTACTTAGCTTAGGTTCATGTGTTACACATCATACGGATAAAGTGAGGAACCTTGGAGTAACTTTTGATCCTACGTTGTCCTTTAAACTCCACATCAGAGACATTACGAGGACTGCTTTCTATTTATGAAATATAGCGAAGATTCGTCCCATCCTGTCTATGGCCGATGCTGAGACTTTGATTCATGCATTTGTCTCTTCTAGATTGGACTATTGTAAGGCTCTATTTTCTGGCTTACCGCAGTCCAGGATTAGGGGTCTTCAACTGGTTCAAAATGCTGCTGCCAGACTTTTGACACAAAGCAGAAAGTTTGATCACATTACGCCCGTTTTGGCGTCCCTGCACTGGCTTCCAGTTGCTGCAAGATCTGATTTTAAAGTACTGTTATTAGTTTATAAAATTGTTCATGGACTTGCACCTCCCTATCTGGCTGACCTGGTAAGCCCCTATGTACCAGCTCGGACCCTGCCTTCTGAGGGTGCAGGACTTCTGTGCGTTCCCAGGGTGAATAAAAAGTCTGCCGGTCACAGAGCTTTCTCCTACCGTGCTCCAGCTCTGTGGGATGATCTCCCGGCACACATTCGGCAGTTGGATACTGTGGAGACTTTTAAGTAACGTTTAAAGACTCATTTGTTTTCCCTGTTTTATCATTAGTGTTATGATGTGTTTTTATTCTTGTATTCTTTTATGGTCATCTTTTTATTGTGTTTTAAATTTTTAATTCAGTTTTTTTTTGTTGTTGTTTTATGTTGTGTGAAGCGCCTTGAGATGATTTCATCGTGAATTGGCGCTATATAAATGAATAAATTTGAATTTAAAGGCACCGAAATGGAACTTTTCACACTTATGGAATTAAAGAAAATAAAACAGCTAAAATCTAATTGGACAGCAGGGATTGATGAAATTGCAAATAAGTTCAGAAAACATCTAGGACCCAAAGCACTTATCTGGTTACTAGCCTTCTATTACAACTAGAGGTGGGCAATCCCGGGAATTTTGGTATTGATCCAATACCAAGCAAATACAGGCCCAGTATTGCTGATATCGATACCGATACTTTATCATACGTATTTAAGCTACATAGAGCCAAAGGTTCCAAAAGACCTAGGATAGAATTTCGTCAAACACTGTACGTGACAACAAAATACTTTATGACCACAGTCAACATTTTTGTTTAAAACACAAACACTCAACACAACCTAAAACAAAATCTCCTGAGATAGAGGGCTGACAAACCAAAATACAAGGGTGCGCTGCTCTGTGTTGTGTGACAGCGCAGCGCTGCTCTTACAGACAGAGTATACTTTGATGAATCTGGGTGCGCAGCAGTCAGTGTGTGCGGGAGAGAAAAAAAAGCTTGAGTATCGATCTTTTTACAGGAGGATCGTTCAATATCAATACCAGCGTTGGTATTGATATTATCGATATTAGGATCGATCCACCCACCTCCAATTACAACTACCTGAGAACCTTGGTCTCCCTAAAGAATGGCAAAGAACAAGGGCCATCACATTGATGAAACCAAAAAAAGACCCAAAAAACTACTGTATAATATCCCTTCTATGCTCAACATACAAATTATATGAGACACTCGTTGTGTGGCTGGGGTGCCTGGCTGGCTTTTGTTTCTGTCTTCTGTTTTCTGTCTTCAGTTTTTCCTTCCAGGTGGAATGCGTTCAGGACTGAGTGGCTGTGTGGCTGAGTTATTAGGACCTCATCCTGATCACCTGAGGCTGGTCATGTGCAGCTCATCAGGACTCACAGCTGTGGTGCATCTATATGGATTGGGGCATGGTTGCATTTAAGTCTGGAGTACACAGTGTGTATTTGCCAGAGACTCGACCTTGTGACCAGACGGGTGAGATCGACGTTTAGAGAACAATCTCATCATCATGGACGCAGAGACCATACCAGGTTTGATGCTATGGTCTGTGAAAGAGGAGGGGGTGAGGTCTCACGCTCGTCAGCACACTTCCTGAGGTACTTTAGGTTTTGAGACTAACATGAGTACAGTCAGTAAATGTGGTGTCCCTCACACCTTATTATATTGAGCTGTTATGTTAGTCATTTAATCAGCTTCCACTGCAGTGGAGAATTGAACTGGGTGTTTCATGCCTGCAGGGTGGGAAGCTGATTGGTGATTAAGCCAGGAAGTGTTTGCTGTTTATGTACACCTTTGAGTGGTCTCTCTGTGTGTGGAGTGGTGGACTCACATTATGGTTTCTTCTTTCACAGACTCGGTTGGTCGCGGCCACCTGGGGGGTGTCGGCGGGGTCCTTGGGTCCGAACTGTTCTGGCTCCGGACCGTTTGTGCTGCTGGGAGCGCACCGTTCTTCCACCTCGCCAGACCGTGCACTTATTTGTTATTAATTAAGCACTCACTGTTATGTCATTAAATTCTGTTATCCTTTGAACCGTGCTCTGTTTCCTTTATGCTGGGTCCTATTGTCAAACGCTGGTCGGTACTCCGACCGCGCCCGACACATAACACTCATCTTGCATATCAGCAAACACAGACAGTCAACTTACACCAGACCAAGCAGGTTTGAGGCCTGGACACTCTTGCTGTGACCAGGTACTGAAATTAACTCAATTCATAGAAGGCAAATAAGAAACTAAACAAATAACAGGAACTGTTTTTGTAGACCTGACAGCAGTTACAACACAGTCAACTAGAGGCCTCCTCTTAAAAATAGTACAAATTAAAAAAACAACAACAACACATAGTCCAAATAATAGAAAGTCTCTTCAGAAATAGATGCTTCTACACAGAAATGGATGGTAAAGGGAGCAGGTGGAGACAGCAAAGGAACGGTCTCTCCCAAGGATCAGTACTAGCCCCATCATTATTCAACATATAAAAAAATGATCAACCGCACCACCACAAAACTCATAGATTAATATATGCAGATGATATCAATCAATCAATCAATCAATTTTTTTATATAGCGCCAAATCACAACAAACAGTTGCCCCAAGGCGCTTTATATTGTAAGGCAAGGCCATACAATAATTATGTAAAACCCCAATGGTCAAAACGACCCCCTGTGAGCAAGCACTTGGCTACAGTGGGAAGGAAAAACTCCCTTTTAACAGGAAGAAACCTCCAGCAGAACCAGGCTCAGGGAGGGGCAGTCTTCTGCTGGGACTGGTTGGGGCTGAGGGAGAGAACCAGGAAAAAGACATGCTGTGGAGGGGAGCAGAGATCGATCACTAATGATCACTAATGATATATGCATTAACACATAGGCAAAACATTTCACAGAGGTGGAACTCACCCTTACAGAAGCCCTTGGCTCAAAGGAAGCATAATATAAACAGTGGTACCTTAAAGTCAACCCAACCAAAACCCAAATATGCACCTTCCACTTCAAAAATAAACATCCATCTTACCAACTACAAATCTCCTGGTGTGGAGAAACCCTCCAAAACCACCAAACAGCAGCCTACCTCAGAGAAACTTTGGAAAGAGATCTCACCTACAGTGAACACAGTGATAAAAAAAAACTTGACAATGCAAATAAACAACACAAACAACATTCTCAAAGCATTCACCAATTCTGAGTGGGGGGCAACCCCACATGCTTTAAGATCGACTGCCCTCTGCCACTCCACAGCAGAGTACTGTGCTCCTGTGTGGTGTTGATCATGCCACAGCTACAAGGTAGATGCTGAACTAAATGAGGCCTGTAGAATCATCACAGGCCCCCTTCAACCGACACCTATCAATAGCCTTCACAGGCTATCTGGCATAGCACCTCAAGCAATATGAAAGGAAGCACAAGTAAGAGCTGAAAAGACCAAATGACAGACAGACTCCAGACACGCCATGTACCAACACACAGGAGTTCCCCGTCACCTCAAATCAAGGAAAAGTGTTGCAAGAGTCCAGCCACTCCCAGCAGGGACCACAGTAAAAGCCTACAGTACAAATACCTGGAAAGCTCAATCTGAACCAATCACTACAATACAAGACACCAAAGAAAAACTAGCAAAAGGAAATACACAAGTAGGAGAGAGTAGTGGCACTAAACAGGACAAGCACTGAAGTATGTATGACAGGAAAAACATGGTGAGGTGGGGCCAACAAACAGATCGCAACTGCAATTGTTAAAAACTCCAACAAGACCTGGTCCCCATAAAAGAACACTGCCCCCTAAGCCTACATGTCACTGATAATGACTTAAAAAATGCCACACATCAGCACCATGGCTCTCAGTCTGGTCTGATAAGATATGATGATGATCTGTTTATCTGGAAGCAGTTCTGTTGTTAATTTAGCAGTGGATTAATGTTCCACCCCTCACTGATGGTCATTAACGTTGTATACTGACTGAAAGAATAAGCTCTTGGACAGAAGTGGCTTAAGCCTAAATTGGCCACGATGTAGCAACCTGTTCTATCAAATGGAAGACTGGGTTATTGGTGAAACATTATCACTAACTACACTGTGGCCTAAAGAGGATTAGTTTCCTCTAGAGGACAGCTGGACTCACATTAGAGACCAGGTGAAGAGGCCTGTCAGAGAGAAGGAATTCAAAGTATGACTACTGCTCCTTCAGGTTTTTTGCTCAACATCTGGAAAAGGCTAAAAGGACACATGGCTATGGAAAAATGGCTATTTTGACAAGTGTGGTTGGACAGAGTGCTGGCCAGGATGATTAGTATCCAGATGTCATGGTGGACTTATAGTATGGGGGATGCACAGTGCTTGTACATACCTCCAGACCTGACATAGGTGGTTTGGGCATCTAAGTAAGCTACACCTGGATGTCTTCTTTGGGAGGTTCATAGATACATCCAGCAAGAAAGAAAACCTAATGTAAACCCAGAGTACGCTGTGGTGGCATGCTGTGGAAAAACTGAGGGAGTTCTAGGGGATACCCAGTTGAAAATGGTTGGACTGGATGGCAGGATTTCTGGCTGTTTTAGTGTAGCTGCAGGTGTACCAGACTCACACTGTGTAATCAGAGCAAAACTGATGTTCATTGTCATGTTCCTCGTCATGTCTAACTGCTAACAGCTCGAAGCAAAACACCTTGAGCAGGAAACGGAAAAAGCTACACTTGCAGGCAGGAACTGATCCCACCTATGTGCCAAATATGAAAAACAGTGCTTTTGTTTTTTAAATTTAACATCATTTTAACATTCTTTACATTTTGCACGACCACTTCTTCTGTAATTCACAATTTGCTCAGCTGAACGGCGGCTCCCCTGTGCATTGGGCAGCAGTGATAACTGCAACAATGGTCGCTCAATGCCTGAAATTTTCATTGCCCTCTTTGTCATGCCATTATGATAGGGCAGCCTCAGCCTGGGGGGAACTGCCAGCGGCTTCTGGTTGGGGAAAATAAATGAGCTCCTCTCCCTCAACGCTCAACAACTTCTCTGATGAGCTGCTCCTTCAGTTAACATAGCTCAGCAGTACTGGAGTACAGCAGTACTCCCAAATGCCAAAGTGAAGCAGGCTGCTGGTGAAGGGAAAAAAAAAAAAAAACACCAAGCACGCTTGGTTGGCTTTCCCTCGAAAGATAAAGGTTAGAAAAAAAACTGAAAAAGGCAGTGAGCAATTTGTGCTCCCACTTTACTAATAGTCTGGATGCACTCAACTTCACCCTCAATGGCTCAGGCAGATTTTAATGGAGTCGTATGTAAGGTGGAGGTGTCTTTTAATCAGAACATGATTGTTAACGAAAATGAATACACCTAAAGTGCACATTCGGGGCCTGCACTCAAATCAGGTCGGCATTCTGAGACCGTACACAATTACAACAAGCTAACATCTTCCAGGGAACGATGGTTCAAGCTTCTTAGGCAAACACATTCACACCACAAACTAACTGCAACATCAGCAAAAGGACTGAAACTTATGGGAGGTGATGGTCTAGTGGTTAAGTGTTGAGCTTGATACCAGGGGATCTTCGGTTCAAACCCCAGCCTGAGCACAAAAATCACTAAGGGCCCTTGGGCAAGGTCCTTAATCCCTGAGTTGCTCCCGGTGTGTAGTGAGCATCTTGCATGATAGCACCCTGACATCGGTGTGTGAGTGTGTCTGTGTGAATGGGTGAATGTGCAGTCTGGTCTCACTGCAAGTTGTGATTCAGCAGCACAAAATATACATTAATCTATTGGTTTGTAACATTGTGACAAAAAGTTTCTGTGTAGAGAAGAATGCTTCTTCTCTACAAGAGTCAAAACAGAAGTCAGACTACCAGAGCAAGAATTTTAGCTGAGGAAGCTTCTGCGATTTGAAGCGAAACGTCCTCACGTCAAGCAACCCAGTCCAGTCGAAGATTCAAGCTTCTCTACTATTGTGACAAAAAGTGCCTCATTTTCATCAAGGCAGCACAAATTCATTCTACTTCATTCTGTGATGGCTGCACAAAAATAAAAATGAAATGGATGGGATAGGTGGTTAAGGTTAGGGTTGGGAGTAGGAGTAGGGTTAGTAATAGTGAGTTAAAACAAACCTGGTCACAAAAATTTGACTCATTTTGTGACATGAGGATGAAAAAAAATGTGAGACTGGGCTGGAATGTGAGACATAATTGTAAAGTGCTTTGAGTGTCTGATGCAGATGGAAAAGTGCTATATATATATATATATATATATATACATATATATATATATATATATATATATATATATTTATAAAGTGCTAGATTTATCATTTAAGTAAATTACTGGCTTGCTCTGCTTTTGCGTTTTCACCTCAGCTTCACTTTCTGTAAAACACTGTTAAAGTCTCGCTCTGACTTTTATGGTTTTGTACCTTCGTAATAATAATAAAAAAATGCTATGTGTTGTGAAAAGTTGCGCAAATGTTTTAGCATTTCATTTCATTGTGTTTTGTAGTGTGAAAGAACAAAAGCTGCTGTTTTCAGCACTTATATAAGTATGTCCTCAGTTTTTGTTTGAAATGATGCAGCAAGTAAAATGCCAAAGAAAAAATGATCACAAATCAAAGTTTAAGGGTCTGGCTGCAGGTACGAGACTTATCACCCAACTGGTCACGGCTGCACTTACGAGGGGCGATTGAAATGTTTTCAGCCTGACCCAGAAAAAGTAGGGTGTGGTTCTCCATCTTTATTGCATTCTGAGAAACCATCATTTCTCAACATTGCACCCACTGAGTCAAAGATCTTGTGGCTACAGCACACAAGATCTGAAGAGATTTCCACCATGTCTCATGTGATTTCCACCAAAATTCAAAATGGAAGCGAGATTTCCATAAAAAGACCAATAATTTTGCATTGTCGCATATTTTTTTAAATAAGTAGTAGTCCTGCAATACATTGTTAATCATTGAATGGCAGTACTGTGTTCAGTCACGATCCCTCAGGGTATTGGGATGCCACGCACTCAATACAACCCCTGAACCTTGTACCTTTAGCCACTCCCAAAGTTTTATCACCTTCAGATTTCCAAATGGACCCAAAACTCAAGTCAAAGCATTTGAGAATGAAAACAATGAAACCAGAGCAACTCACAGGAGAAAGATTGTGGCACACTCGAGGTCATGTTTTGTGACATTTTAAAATGATCATTTCCAACATTTCAAATCTCATCTAAAATCTCATGGCAAGATGTGAAACCTGCCAAACAAGCATCGCTTCCCCTGAACAAGCTGAAAAACCTGCTCTTGCTTTGTGTATCTTCTGAACTTGCTTAGGGTTAATGGTCGTGTTATGGGTCGTGGTGGGGGACAGGGGGTTGCTGGAGCCTCTCCCAGTGGTCACTGGACTTAGGGACAATTTAAAGTTTCCACTTCAGCTAACCTGCATGTCCTTGGTGGTGAGAAGAAGCCGGGGCACCTGGAGTGAACCCAGGAAAACACAGACAAACATGCAAACTCCACACCAAAGGACCAGCTCAGGTTTGAACCCTGACAACCAGCTGTAAAACATCACTAAGGGCCCCTTCACGCAAAGTATGAATGTGATTGAACTGTGCATGAATTGCGCATGAAGCAGGAATTGTATGCAATATGTGTAAAATCATAGCTGCCTCCAATGCCTCGTACACCTGTTCAATCAATCAATTTTTTTTCAATCAATCAATTTTTTTATATAGCGCCAAATCACAACAAACAGTTGCCCCAAGGCGCTTTATATTGTAAGGCAAGGCCATACAATAATTATGTAAAACCCCAACGGTCAAAACGACCCGCTGTGAGCAAGCACTTGGCTACAGTGGGAAGGAAAAACTCCCTTTTAACAGGAAGAAACCTCCAGCAGAACCAGGCTCAGGGAGGGGCAGTCTTCTGCTGGGACTGGTTGGGGCGGAGGGAGAGAACCAGGAAAAAGACATGCTGTGGAGGGGAGCAGAGATCGATCACTAATGATTAAATGCAGAGTGGTGCATACAGAGCAAAAAGAGAAAGAAACAGTGCATCATGGGAACCCCCCAGCAGTCTACGTCTATAGCAGCATAACTAAGGGATGGTTCAGGGTCACCTGATCCAGCCCTAACTATAAGCTTGAGCAAAAAGGAAAGTTTTAAGCCTAATCTTAAAAGTAGAGAGGGTGTCTGTCTCCCTGATCTGAATTGGGAGCTGGTTCCACAGGAGAGGAGCCTGAAAGCTGAAGGCTCTGCCTCCCATTCTACTCTTACAAACCCTAGGAACTACAAGTAAGCCTGCAGTCTGAGAGCGAAGCGCTCTATTGGGGTGATATGGTACTACGAGGTCCCTAAGATAAGATGGGACCTGATTATTCAAAACCTTATAAGTAAGAAGAATTAACAATTATTAATTATTAATTCTAGAATTAACAGGAAGCCAATGAAGAGAGGCCAATATGGGTGAGATATGCTCTCTCCTTCTAGTCCCCGTCAGTACTCTAGCTGCAGCATTTTGAATTAACTGAAGGCTTTTTAGGGAACTTTTAGGACAACCTGATAATAATGAATTACAATAGTCCAGCCTAGAGGAAATAAATGCATGAATTAGTTTTTCAGCATCACTCTGAGACAAGACCTTTCTGATTTTAGAGATATTGCGTAAATGCAAAAAAGCAGTCCTACATATTTGTTTAATATGCGCTTTGAATGACATATCCTGATCAAAAATGACTCCAAGATTTCTCACAGTATTACTAGAGGTCAGGGTAATGCCATCCACAGTAAGGATCTGGTTAGACACCATGTTTCTAAGATTTGTGGGGCCAAGTACAATAACTTCAGTTTTATCTGAGTTTAAAAGCAGGAAATTAGAGGTCATCCATGTCTTTATGTCTGTAAGACAATCCTGCAGTTTAGCTAATTGGTGTGTGTCCTCTGGCTTCATGGATAGATAAAGCTGGGTATCATCTGCGTAACAATGAAAATTTAAGCAATACCGTCTAATAATATTGCCTAAGGGAAGCATGTATAAAGTGAATAAAATTGGTCCTAGCACAGAACCTTGTGGAACTCCATAATTAACTTTAGTCTGTGAAGAAGATTCCCCATTTACATGAACAAATTGTAATCTATTAGACAAATATGATTCAAACCACCGCAGCGCAGTGCCTTTAATACCTATGTTGCTGTTGCTACAACTATTTACGCACACCAGCGGCTGAAAGACAGAGTGTGCGCTGTAACAGTCCATCAAACCCTCTCGAGGCAGGTGTCGGCCAAATTCCAGCTGACACACACAAACATCTACACCGTTCATTTGGCACTTAGAAAATGAGTGGCCATTTGCACTAGTAGCGCGACACAGTCAGCAGACAATCACTTTCGAGCTGGCGGTGAAATATATCTAAGTGCCCCCACGAGTGTGAAGTTGCCAAGTACACATGTGGCATGCCAGAGTGTGGGCTCCCACCACAACGTGTGCATGTGTGCTCCCCCCGCTCAACACGCCATACTTATACGACTAAAGTCAGATGTATAAGTAATGAAAATGGGAAGTAGAATGGGTGCTTTTGGATGAGGCACCTCGTGGGTTCAGTCAGTAAGTGATTATCATTCAGACATACTTCAGTATTTGGTGCTCAATGGGAACTGAGGGTTTTTTTTTTGGTTAGGGTTAGGGTTAGGGTTAGGGTTAACCCTAACCCTAACTGTTGGAAGTGTTTTAATGACTTTCACCTTTATTTCCATTAGCCCATCATCTGGGAAGAAGCTGATGAGCGGCTCATTTTGTTCAGTCAACCATATGAGTTGTGTATGAGCACATACAGCAACAGGACCTCATACAGGCCTGGACCAACTTCTGGATCAGGTTCTCCCCAAATACAATTACTTCACAATTATGTGCAATAGCTAATTTTCACACACCTGTGGCCAGAGTTTAATGTTACATGCACAGTCAGCAAATTTAGGTATATAGTTTAAGAAATGCCATAACTGGAATAAATTAATGAACCAATCCACCTTTTTCCAACAGAGGAGGAAGGTGGATTGTACCCTCTGGGTCAATGAAGAGTTACTGCCTTAAGTGTGGGAGGTCAAGTATCTCGGGGTCTTGTTCGCAACCTCTTTCCAATTTTGAACTGGTCTGATTTGCTCAAACCAGTCAGGTGATGGTCCAGTGGTTAAGGTGTTGGGCTTGAGACCATAAGATCCTCAGTTCAAATCCCAGCCTAACTGGAAAATCCCTAAGGGCCCTTGGGCAAGGTCTTTAATCCCCTATAGTTGCTCCCAGTGTGCAGTGGATGCCTTGTATGGCAGCACCCTCACATCAGGGTAAATGTGAGGCATTACTGTAAAGCTCTTTGAGCATCTCATGCAGATGGAAAAGTGCTATATAAATGCTGTCCGTTTACCATTTTTATTTATAACTACCACCATTGGTGCACAAACAGATATCAACTTGATATCTGACCCAGTATTTTCTGCCTGAATCCAACTCACCGAAGCTGCAGCTTTTCCATCCTGTTGGTCTCTGGTTGACTCACTGGGCTGTTCTCTTCCAAAAGCAAGCAAACCTGAAAACGCCTCCTCCATGAGGATAGCCTGGATGATAGCTGCTCACAGAGGGATGCTATGTGCTTTAGAGATGGACAGAAAGAACCCATGTACGAGCACTCGCTGTGCACGCTTTCATTATGTAAGATGCAGAAAGATACAAACATGTAGCTAACCAGGAAGCCCAGAGGACACACATTAGCATACAGGTACGCTTGCATCCATCTGTCAGTTGAACTACTGAACACACACACACACACACACATGCTGAAACAACAAAATCGTGCAGATAGAAGCGTGTTTAGCTCAGTGACCCGCTCACCACCAATATGGCTGCCATATGCACAACATCATCCACAGTCTGCTGCTGCACAGACCGTGTCAAGTCTCCTGAAAACTCTTTTCAAACAGTTCTTTATTCCCAACCCTTCTGTTGTTTATTTCCTTGCATGTTTTTTTTTTACTTTTGTGAGTCATATTTAATTTATTACACTTGTCATGCTACATTACTTCAGGTATCATCCAGAATAAATCGATCCCTGTGCTCTGATTTGGGGCACTCTAGTGGTGTCAGATCCTTCAAAGTGAGGTGTGCTGAATAAAAAATGGTGTAAATTGTCTTTATGTAGCAGTTACACTTTATGCATGTGCTTAAAACCATGTTCACCTGAATGCAGCAGCCTGGTTTTTAATTGCCATCCAGACTAGACTGGGGTCTCACTGCACACACCCAAATGGCCAACAGGTCCAATCCCCACCTCAGAAAGTAAACATCTATCTATGTGCTGATGTGACATGTTGCGTATAAGCAGTTTTGTTTTCGCTAGTAAAGGACCAGAAGACAAGCCAACCACAGCTGTTATGGTCTGACGCAGATGTTTTTACAAGATGGAGAAAAAGGAAACTTTTAACCTGTAATGAAGTCTGACTGAAGAGTTTCTCCTTCAGCATCAACATTTCATTGAATTTGCAGCTTCTTTTTTCTTCCAGGTTTGAGGCAGTTCCATTACCACCATCCTCTGGCAGTACTAAGTTTCCACAGTACTCCTTTGATTAATGTAGCTTAGTTATTTCTTTATTGCTGTATACACCAGTAATCCTGATTGTTACAGACTAATCTCCAGTACAGCCACACGTGGTCTCTTACCTGTATATGAGGATATCATCAGTGGAACTGTTGTACTGGATCTGGTACATGCGGACCCCGGGTATGTGATTCTGCAGAGGCCATCTGATTGTTGCAGAACTGGACGATAACTCGGAGACGCTGACCCTCTGCTGGTCGGACCGGGCCTGGCCCCCGCTGATGTTCGACTTAATGGATGTGGGGATGTCTGACGGTCCCGGGTCGAGGTCCAGTTTGGGGTCAAAATGTGGTGAAGGGTTTACGACAAGTTCTACTTGAGTGGTTGATTCTCCAGCTGCATTAGATGCGATGCATGTGAACTTTCCAGAATCCTAATAGATGGTGGAACACAAGTCAGTGAAATGAAGATGAAATAAAAAAAATAAATAAATAAGGATTACATTCTTCTGTACCATTTTAATTAAGTTAATCGGACAAACTATTCCTAATTTCTAGAACACTGAGGTTCATTCTTTTCCCCCATCGATCATGTGCTTAAGGGAGCATTTTTACTTCTTGTTTTTGCTATAAAGGCATTGGAGTAGACTTCAAGAAACTCTGAAGACATCAATAAAATAATTTCATGTAAATGTAAGAATCCCTCCTGGCTAGCTACAAGCTAACTGGGTGCTAATTCACTTGAGAAGATCAGGCAACAGTATTTGGTCCATAATTTGTTCATAGTTAATTCACTAGTCACTGGATGCAAGAGAACTCGGCCCCGGGTGTGAACAGGGCCTGGGGCTAACCTTACCCCTAACCGGGGCTGAGTTGTTAACCCGGGCCAAGTTCCCCCAGGAGCTGAGCTCTGGCTACCTAATCATTCACACATTGTGTCATCTACCTTGATGGAGGCCTTGAAGATATTCAGTGAACCGTTCTCATAACAGGTGGTTCTGGAGGTATTGCTGATCAGCTTTCCATCTGGGCTGACCCAGTGTGTAGAAGGTTCTGGGTCTCCAATGGACTTACAGCGCAGGCTGACCTCTTGACCCTCCATCACAAACATCTTGGAGGTATGACGGGTTATCATCGGCGGTTCGCAAACAAACTCCTCCTGTTCCAGGAGAAGCAACAATGAGATAGAAGTCAGCGTCAAGCTCAAAAGAGAAAAGCAAAATCTGCACTTCATCTCGTCTAGTGGTAGCTTTTGCTTCTTTTCTTTTTTTTTAATCGACCACTCAGGGTTCAGCAACAGTTCCAATTGCTGAGTTGTTTGCAAATGAAGATTAAGAGATCTCAGAGTTTCCAGCCTTGGCCATCTTTATGTAAAACCCTCCCACTGTTAGGTAAGACTGTGCAAAGCAGGCAAAGCCCTGGTGGAGTACTACTGCAAGGCCAAACAGGGCTACTCGAGGATTTCCAGGGCTTACTTGTGATTCCTACCACTCAGTGCTCCTCCAAACCTTTCTTTTGCTCTTTTGTGAGTCTTGTTGCCAGCGGGAATGATTGCTGACTCAATGATTGCTGAGTTGCAGCTTCAAATAAACCACCAATGCCCTCAGTTTTGTACTACAGTCTAAACCTCAATCGCTTCTGTGAAGCTCACAGCAAACAGCCATGATTGAACTGGACGCTTCCCTGGAGTGAATGCTTGTCGGTGAATCAATTATGGGAATGTAAGTTGAGGATGGATGTTTTGAAACTGTTTTTACAGCTGCATCTTAGTCCCACATCAACCTCTGTTAGTATAACTGCGTTAAATGCTGATAACACCACAAACTACAGCACTGTCTTAGCAGAGTGCAAACATCCTCCAACACTAGTTAACAATTCCGCAAATTTTTACCTTGGGAAAAAAAAATAAATAAACAAAGGTCAATGTCCTATTAGACGTGGCTTTTCATGAGCTAAAACAAAATACAAAATATAGATCAAAAGGGTTTTTCAATGTTAAAATCGAATATCCGCAAAATCTGCAATCAAATCAAAATCAAATCAATTTTATTTATATAGCGCCAAATCACAACAAACAGTTGCCCCAAGGCACTTTATATTGCAAGGCAAAGCCATACAATAATTACGGAAAAACCCCAACGGTCAAAACAACCCCCTGTGAGCAAGCACTTGGCGACAGTGGGAAGGAAAAACTCCCTTTTAACAGGAAGAAACCTCCAGCAGAACCAGGCTCAGGGAGGGGCCATAATATCGTCTCAACCAGGGGTCAGCAACCTTTGAGACATTGAGTGCCAATTTCAAATTTTCTAGTCGATGAGTGTGCCACTATCAACAATAATGGTAAAAATGATACAAACTACAGGAATACATTCAACAAATTCAAAGCAAACAGCAACGTATTTAACTAATCAGTGTGGGCTGAGACTAAAATGAATCATAGGCTATGTCTCAATTAATATATCTTGCCTACCAGTCAGTGTGATCCCTGTCCTTGCTTTTCTTGGCTGAGCTTTTTTATCTGGGGTTCGTAGTTTGTCACTTTTAATTGTAAACATGCCTCAGAATGGTCTGTTATCAAACGGCTGCGGATGGGGCTGAGCACACTTTTCATGTGCAAAAATACCTGCTCACACAGGTATCAATCAATCAATCAATCTTATTTATATAGCGCCAAATCACAACAATACGGATCAGATGCGGATCAAACTTAGTCTATTCATTGAGGATCAGTTTGCACCTTATTGTCACAAATGATTGATGATTGATGAGTGATTGCGGGACTTTTGATTAAGATACAATGCAAAATAGACATCAAATCATCTTCTGTCTAAAGTTAGCTTAACTTTTGACTCCTGTACAAACTGAAATTGACCTTTGTCACCATTTTAGTTGTTTTTACCCCATAACTCCAAAACATTCAGTCAGACAGTCCAAACTATAGCTTTATGGAATCTTTATGCTCAGACGAATAATGTGGTTTAGTTTTCAATATGATTGGTGAATCTTCTAATTTTGACCCCTGTATAATTCTTCAATTGACCCCGACCTTGCTGTCTAATGAAAATTCAAATAAAATAATGAATGCCAAGAATAAAAAGTACACTACAACAATGCACAAAAATCACCAATTAAAGATCTTATAATACAGAAAAAGTGTGCGACTGAGTGCAGCTTGTGTTTTCCTCTCCAAGAACCATTTTTGGCAGGTGTGACTTTTTTTCACAAAAACTATGGTATGTAACTAGTTTGTGGTTGAACAGTGAAGTGTTCCATATGGCATTAACTAAAAAAAAAAATTGCGGTGATAGAGTTTGCGATCACGTTTTCTTGCAGTAGTTTATCCGTAAAGTTAAATCCAGAAATGACTTAACCTGAATATTCACGTTTTGCAATTAATGGTTTGTGGATAATTCACAATTTGCCGCTGATTCATGCTTTGGAGGTTAACAAGGACACTTGTGAATTTCGTTTATGTCATATAATCCAACTCTGAGCAAAACTTGTTAATCTCATAGAAGCAGAAATTTGTTTTTGCAGTTTCAATCCAATCTCAATGGTTGTGTGAAACAGCGCTACAGTGACGACACAGCGCCTTTCTGAATACTTCAGAGACTTTCATCTTAAAGCACTTGGAGCGGCTGCACAAGAATAAAATCTGGACACCAACAAATACAACACAGATTGTGGCATTTTTTCTCTCAAGGTGGCCAAATACAAAAAAGGCCTTCATGCTTTGTGGCCAAAAGCACACGTGGAATAAAACCCCCATCTACAGATTGGTAGTCCAGCAGCTGTCCTGCTTTGCATGCAGTTCACCTCCTTAGATCTCAGAAGAGAGAGAGAACAGGTCCTGGTTAGTACCGGGCTGAGAGACCACTTGGGAAGACCAGCTGGAGTTGCATCCAAATCCCAATGCAGATCTGATACTGGATCCGCTGTGGCGACCAAACGAGGGAAGCCGAAAGACAAGAAAATGCTATCTGTTGGTATTCCAACACCAATCCTACAGAGCTACCTACTCTGGGGAGAAGAAGGTGCACATCATGTGTGTCAAAAGAATAAATAAAAATAAGCCTCTTTTCCGACTGATTACCAGTGAAACTTTGCAGTACTGGTGAGGTACAGCGGACTTATGTCATGCACTTTGAATACAGCGGATAAATGCATATATCCCAAGAATCTTTCCTTTTGGGATACACGCACCAAATTTGGCACCATGGTACTTCTTGGTCTACTTTTTGCAAAAAACAAAAAACAAAAAAACAAACAAACAAAATAAAAGCCATTAACCACTTCAATTTTCAAGATGGCACCCGAAAATGTGCATTTTCATATTTGCACAAACTTGGTTTATTTAAACGCTGTAGCTGTTTGGATGAACACGACTCCTCACTGCTTTCATGACTCTTAATTGTGGGTCCACGTAGCTGCTTGTGCATGGCGATGGCCACACCCCAGTAAACCAAATTGGCTTGCGGGCTAAACTAGGTATGAGTAGCACACAGAGAGATTCTCTGTGATGGAAACTTCCGGAATGGACTTTTGAATTAATAAAACAATTAGTTCAACATCATACCCCAAAAAATTTAAATTGCATGTGGCTAATAGCTTTTTTGAAGAAAATGACTTCTCACAAGTATTAATACCAAATTTGGTGTTAGTGTATTAAAATGAACAAATCTTACACTTATTTGTTGCAGTACTTGGTGACCTCATGTGGTGAACGTCTCCAAAATGTGTGCACGGCTATTCATGAAAATTCAGTGTTTTCCGTCTTCACATACTTGCAGCCGATTAGCTCCATGTCAGGGCGGGGCCCACATTTGTGAGCTGTACTCATTAATTTAATTGAATAAGCATCTCATTTAGAGAGTAATTCAATTAAAGAGAGCAGCGTCTGAACCACTAGGGGGCTCACTGATAAAGGCTGAATAACAAATGAGGTTATTTCCTGATAACTTCTAACTTTCAACCACGATCAACTTATCTCCCTTTCATTGTCTGTTCCACAACGCCAGATTGTTTATCCTCTCTCGGACCGGCGGCACACTGAGATGAGCAGGGAAGCAGCTTTCATTGATTTTGAAAGCAGGCGCTCCCTTGCCGGCCGATGACCACTAGTTGACCTCTGATGGATGCGGCGGCGGTGGCAGATCTCTTGTCCTTGCAGTGCAGAAAAAGCCATTAATTCGCTGAGCATTAATAAAGTCAGACACTTTGGTGACACAAGCTCTCCAAATCACTCTACAAGGTTAATCCTCTTACACGGATTCTACATTGGCTCTCTGAAGGAGGGCCTCTGCTGCCGATTGCAAGGCGAGGCAGAGGTCCACACGCCGCATTCTCTAAGATGATCAAATTATTCCATCTTTATCCTACAGAGCACACCTGCCTGTCGCTGCAAACACTCCACTCTGCTCCCAAGATCTGCTGGGTGGAACCTATATGACCTCATTTGAACCATGATGTTGCTTCTCCAAGTATCATCGCAGCCATGCGTTTGTTTGGAATTACGACCGCAGCAGGTGTTTTGATGAAGTACAGATCTCCCTGCCGTCCGCTCAAGCAGCTAACTGCAGCATTTAGCAATAACGCATTTTGCAGCAGTTTGAAAAATCTGAGCTGCACCAAAGCAGCTTCAGTGGCATTTTGCTTTTTAAATTTGGCAGTTATGTGTCATTAGCATAAACGGTTTGTCTTCTGCAATACTACCAGCAGCATGTAGCTGATGCAGGTAATATTTTACATTTAAAATAATACAAGCACGTGATCACAACAGTGAGACCTGTTGGCTGCTCCCTTGTTTTTACTCGGGTCGCCGCAGCAGATCCAGTGTGGATCTGCATGTTAGTGTAGCACTAGTTTTACACCGGATGCCCTTGCTGAAGCAAGTCCACATTACATGCAGAAATGTGGCAGGGGTGGGGTTTGAACCGGGAACTTTCTGCACTGAAACTAAGCACACTAACCACTTGTCCACTACCCCTGCTGGCACATGATCACATCAACACTTCAAAACCAAGCTCAAACCTCCGGTGCTGGACTGTGAAGCCAACACCAAAGTACCAAATCTTGCAGTTCCAGAAATGGCCACTTGAGGCTGTTTCTAAAAGGGGTCAGTCTCCATAGACCCCAATGTTAAAATTCCCACCTTTACAGCAGCTATAACATGCTTACCGCTGATATGAAAATTGGTTTTGGTCTTGTATCCCAATTAGGACAATGGGTGGTGTGTGTGTGTGTGTGTGTGCGTGTATGTGTGTGTGTGTGTGTATGGGGGGGTATATTCATATAATTAATCAGTCTAAGCTATTTTAAGCCATAACATTATGAATAATTACACACTTTCCGAGTCAGTTGACTGGAGGTGCAGGCAGTAAAATCAACTCTGCAGTGAGTACATATGGTCTCACAACAAAAACACTGTCAACTCAGTGGTACTGCACAGATCCAAAATTACTCTACAATGCCAACTCCTGCCAGTACTTTTACCCTGACTCCAGGACCCTGTCAGATCCCTGTGTTCAACTGACTTCCACAGACCTCTCTGATAGTCCAGAAGTATTTTCCAGTGAGGTCTCTTGGTGAAGCGCAGGTCTCCAGGTCGTCCTCTCTGGTCAGTCTGCGTAGCCACACCAGCTCACAGTTACAGTGCAGAGGATTCCCACCAAAACTCAACACCAAGGCTGTCAGAGGAGACCCCTTCATCTTAGCGTAGACCGGGATCCGCAGGAACAGTGGGTCTGGAGGGATCTTCTTCAGCTTATTGGATGTCATGTCAAGTCTGGTGATGGACACAAAGAGAGAGAGTGGGAGGAGGATCAGTTTTTTATGGCTGATTGTTCATGAGCTGTGGATTTTGCCAAACCTCCTGTTTTAAAATTCCAACATCTGCAGTTCTGCATAAAAAACAGCAAAGAAAATAAATAAATACCAGTGCACTAATGAAATCTCAGCCAAGTTTTTATTGTGATGCCACAAAAACAGATAGACTTGTTTTTTGTTTTTTTTTTAAGTTTAAACCAAATCTTTTCACAGTTTAAAAAAATGTAAAGATGAACAGAACAGATAGCCATCACTGTACAAAAATGACAAAATTGAACTGGAATATGCTTTGAAAGAGGGTTGCATGAATTTCTTAATTAACTTTGGGACCAGTCACAAGAATATTGGTATATATATATATATATATATATATATATATATATATATATATATATATATATATATATATATATATATTGTCAGCGGTCTTCAGACAAGTCAGGGGATGGATACATGAACATTTTTAAGTCACTGAATATGTCTTACTGCTGGGATAGGCTCTGGGCCCCCGCAACCCTTAATAGGAGTAAGTGGTTGAAGATGAGTGAGTGAATGGGCCTCATTTATCAAATGAACGTATGGCAGAAAATGTGCGTTCCACCATTTTTACGCAGACTTCGGTATTTATCAATATGGACGTGAGCGGAGGCTAAGACAAATCTCACGACAGAGCTCACGTCTGGTCTGAGCTCGTGTACGCAAATCTGAGTCTGTGGATCTGCGGCGCAGCACTACAAAATCTGTCTGAGTCTGAAAATAATTATGAAACAAACCTCAGCTGTCATCAAGCATAAGCAGCCACATATTCAGAACAGATCAAAACAGATTCTTAAAATGGATTAAACAAAATTAATTTAAAAAAGCCCACGCAGCTATTTTTTCCTCCGTCTCTGTCAGGGTCAGGCTGGGGGTCTCGTTGGCCTCCCCCAGTCTGCCTAATGCTGCGCTTAAGTGCCGCAACACGTTTTTTGGTGGCCAGCTTTAAATCGGACCACTTTTTCTTGACCTAAATGCAAAGAATTCTTAATCAATTAGCAGGCATAAGCTTTTAACTGTGGGTGCATAACAGATTGATTCAAGATCATTAGGCATAGGTTAAGTCAAAGAATTATTCATACCTCAGCCAGAGTCCATTCCTCTGCGGCAACGCTGTTGACCGCCTCCGTTACACTCTTCCACACAACATTTTTATGAGCACCTTTGACTCCACTTTTCAGACTGCCAAAAAGTACAAGTTTGTTTTTCTCCACCTCTGATGTCAGGATGCCGATTTCCATCTCCGAAAAGTTTTTCTTCTTCCCAGTGCTTCTTCTCTCCGTGTTGAGCTCAGTGGGCGAGGCTTCCGAACCATGAATATTTAAGGGCGTAACATGCTAATGACGATTAAATTCAGCCGCTGCATTTATCAAGAGCCGATCATTCGTACGCTGGGATTGGTCGAATGTTTCATAAATCACACGTGTGTCTTGTCGTAACACCAATTATGCGCTCAGATCTGCGCCTGTTTTTACGCAATGTTGATAAATGAGGTCCAATATGTCTTGGAATTTATTTACATACATTATAATGAAATACAAACAGTATTATTTTACAGGTATTATACCAAAGCCTTCCATCACTGAGCCAATATGATAGGTTGCATATTTTAATTAATTTATATTAAGTTATAGAGATTTGCTTTCAGTTTGAATTTAAGGAAGATCATTTTAGATTGTTTTTTATTTGAAATTCCATAAACAATTTAAAATGTGTGAAATACCAAGTGTTCCAGAACCCCTGGTGTGTGCACTCTCTCTCTCTCTATATATATAGTACAACAATAAAAAAATATAGAATGATGTCAATATGAACTAGCACAATAATACGAGCGAAGCGACACACAGTGGCACGAAGTTCGCTCATGGTACAGGGAGTCCTAAGCAGGAAATGCCAAATTTTGAGTCCACCATGAAACAGGAAATATCAAATACTTCCTGGATCAACACTTCCAGGTTTGACAGACGAGATCTCGTGACTGAAACAGGAAGTGCCAAATTTTGAGTCCACAGTGAAACAGGAAATGTCAAATGTTGAACACTTCCTGAAGTGTGGAGCTACAGCGGAGACCAGTGTTGCACTGGACTCCTCTGAAATCTGACTGGACACAGATGATTGATATGTCACAACACCACACGTCTGGTTGAAAAGAGCTGCATTTTGAAATCGGTAACCCATATTGACTGCTAGGTCTTTCCTGTACAGTAGTTGGCACTGTGTACAACCACAAAAATGTTTGTGGTTCAGACGATGTTTTCAGTTTAAAATGTTAGTCAGACTCCAAATGACATCAACTTTATATTGGTGAGTAAACGACCATATTTTATACCAGAAATGAGGTCCAATTTGTTAAAAGCGGCATTTCTTCTTTAATTCGGGTTGTCTTATATATACACGTGTTTCAGTGATTTTAAATGAGCAGGCAGCTGTTGAATCATGAGATATAATGTGAAGAAGCTCAGGCTGAAAGAAACAGGTAATTTACTCCTCCTCTGTTCTGTGTAACCTCTTAATTTTGCTCTCTGAAGGACTTATTTTAAATAACCTCTTAATTTTGCTTTCTGAGTGACACATCAGTGACACAACTTTAGATAAATAAATCTAAAGTTGTCTTCCTCAAACTCAAACTGAAAGCACATCTCTACAACTTGATATAAATTAATTAAAATATAAATTCCAACTTCCTGGTGAAGTGGTGTAGAGGAGCATTTTCTTCAAAAGAAGACCTGAAAGTTCAGCTACAGTTTGCCAGATAGTACATTTGAGATGAAAGCCTACATTTGATGTTTTGATGAAAGAAACTTTTGTATTTCTCCATAATTAATGTAAATAAAGTCCAAGACATATTCAGTGACTTGGGGTGGTGGCGGCCAAGTGGTTAATGTGCTTGGTTTCAGTGCAGAAGGTTCCGGGTTCAAATCCCACCCCTACCACATTTCTCCATGTAATGTGGAGTTGCATCAGGAAGGGCATCCAGCATAAAACCTGTGCAAATTCAACATACAGATCCACCTCGGATTTGCTGTGGTGACCCTGAGTGCAAACAAGGGAGCAGCCGAAGGTACATATTCAGTGACTTCGAAATGTTCATGTTTCCATCCCCTGACTTGTCTGAAGAGGACTGGCAATAAAACTAACTATTATTTACAGGTTTTATTAAGTTTTAGATATTTGCTTTCAGTTTGAGTTTGAGGAAGATCATTTTAGAAATTTTAATTATTTTTTTTTTGTATTTCTAGTATTTAAAATGGCATAAATTAAAATGTGTGAAATACCAAGTGTTCCAATACTTTTGGAGGGCACAGAATCCTAACCTTATGATGAGTGCAAAATGAGTGTGGCATTATTACTGTTTCATGTTTAATTTTCACTGTTGCTGCACTTTGTGTCAAATCATATATCATATTGATATGAAAATATTGAGATATGATAATTTGGCCATATTGTGCAGCCCTACTGTCAACTGGCAGAAAAGTCTGCATATTAATTTATATCTACATTAAAAAAAAAAAAAAAAGCTTAAAGCAGTGGGGGGATAAGATGGCTGCAATTGTGGGGGGGTCTGGTGTGTGAAGCTCCCCAGAAACTGAAGGTTTTTAGTCACGCTAATGCTCCTCAGACGCATTTACTGAAAATAAAGCATGAAGGACCTAAATGACATGGTTAAGGTGCACTGACATGAGCATGCCTGTGGCTCACACAATAGCACAAATGTAGTCCTGATGATCCTACCCGCTGTATCACAGGTCTGGGCCTGAAGCTCCTCAGAAGCTGAAGGATTTTAGTCATGCTAATGCTGCCCTGAAGCATTTACTCAAAAAAAGTCTGAAAGACTTAAATGACATGGTGAGATGCTGAAGAGCTTTGCTCATTCATGTCCGTAACATATACATATTAATAATTATGGACAACACAGTGGCTTTGTGGTTGGCATTGCTGCCTCACAGGTGGAAGGTCTCAGGTTTGCTTCCCACCTGATCCTTTCTGTCTGGAGTTTGCATGTTCTCCCCGTGTCTTTGCAGGTTCCCTCCTGGTGCTCTGACTTCTTCCCTCTTCCAAAGATATGCAGGTTTGGTGAACTGGTGACTCTACATTGTTGATAAGTATGATTGTGTTTCTGTCTATATGTGTTGGGTCTGTCATAGACTGGCAGCCTGTCCAGGTTGTACCCTCCCGCCCAGTGACAAATTGGAATAAGTGTGTACATAAAATTAACTAATAATAATAATATTCCAAGAAGTGTCCAAAATGTGTTTTCTGGAATCTTGATCCATGAGCTTCAATTTAATTTTGAGTTGGTTTTTGGTGGTTTTAATGTATGGGAAATATTTATCGGTTTGGTCTGAACTGTCTAAACTGACAACTTCATTGGTTTTGGATGGCCTGGTCTTCTCTAAAACAATATTTGTTTGACATCAGGTGGTCTAAGTCTGAAGGTCCATTGCTCTCAGATTGATCTTGGTCTCTGAACATCACTAACCAGAGCGATAAACACAGTTAGGAACAGGAAGGACATACAAACACCACACTAATTTGGTTTCCTCCCACCATGAAAACATGTGCATTAAATTGTTGTTGGTCTGGAGCTGTGTCTAGATGGGCATCCGGCATAAAACCTGTGGCAAATCAGTCCATGGATCATAAGATTCGTAGCTGCACATCGCATCATGAGAGATGGAGATGGATGATCTTGCTGTTGGGACTCAAACCAAATAGAAGCAGCTGACAGAAGAAAAACCAAACCAAAAAAAAAAAAAAAAAAATCAAACTTTTTTTTTTTTCTTCTGTCTGCCTTTTCCTTTTTGGTTTTTCAGCATAATAATGACAAGCTTTACTGACAGTGATGGCTTTTTAGACTTCATAATACCAGCTAGCAGCAAAACAGAATGTAAATGAAACACTTGAAACCATCCTCAGCCTTTTACCTAAACTTATCTGTAAGTGATATAATGAGGGATGAACACACAGTACTGTTCCTCCACCATATGTAAATCTAGCAGAATACTTTTGATGAACATTGCCCATTCAGATGACTGACACGTAGACAATATATCTAATTAAAGTCATAATATAAGAAGGAGACTGATGGAAATGGGGCATGCCCAAAAATATTAAATCACTCCTCATCACAACATAACTCCTGCAGCGCTTCAAAATCCACAGGCTAATGAGATCTGACAGTGAGACCATAACAAGCGTGGATCCTTGTGTCCTGCATCATTGTAGGGAATTAAGCAGCAATTTTCTCACCAAAACATTGGACATGATGACTGATAATGATGTTGAGGATTCAGCCATAAATTGCTGCCAGCACCAATGAGAAGAAAGCTCACCCCCCCCCCCCCCCCCCCACCGCCAACCGAAAAAAGTCCCCTAATAAACATTCAACAGCAGCAATGAGTTAGCAAGTAGTTAATAACTGCTGAGAGCAAGCGAGTGTGCTGCACTTCAAATTTCAATTACTTCAGGGGCAGCAGCCTCGTGGTGAATTAATTTGTCAATGCACGTGTGTGAATGCATGTCTGTGCACCCAAATCAGTCCAGAGCTGGACCATACAGCTTTTGTCTCCAGGGCAGAAAGAACCCATTACGGCTCAATTTTAATAAATACAAGAGTGGTGCTGCAGAGCTGCGTTCCTTCTGCAAGATCAATGACTTTTCCTCATTGTGATGCAAATTAAAATGTCTTACTGTTATTTTTGACAAGTTGGACACACTCAGGACAACAGAACTTCAGACAACATACACAAATGTACAAGGGGTTGAGTATTGCCCAAGAGAAAAGCTGACCACAGTTTGCCTGAAATAGACACAGTCAATTCTGGTAAAGTGGCCAATTATAACTGGAGTTTTATAGCCATCCATGAACTATCATGATTTACCTGAAATAAAGCATGATCAACTATTGAAAAGTGGTCACTATAATCAGAGTTTTATGGCCAACCACACGCTACCACATTCAGACCATAGTTTGGCTGAAACAGACCACAGTCAACTATAGGAAAGTGACCAGTCATAACCTGAGTTTTATGGGCAATCATGAACTACCACGGTCAGGTTGTGAGATGCAGGATAATGAAGGTGTCTGGTGTAAATTGGATGAGGTGGGAGAGAGTGTACAAAAGCATGAAACAGTAATGATTGGAGCGGACGTCAATGGGTATGTTGGTGAATAAAGCAAATGTGAGAGAAAGGATGAATGGATGATGAGGAATGAGTAAATCAAGAAGTGTAAATAAGTAGGGAAGAAGTGAGGACAGCTATGAAGAGGAAAAAGAGTGGAAAGGCAGTTGGTCCAGATGGCATTCCAGTGGAGGTACAGTATGGAAATGTTTAGGAGAAATGGCAGTGGAGTTTCTAACCATGTCATTTAATACAATGACATCACAAAAAAATTGACTGTGCTCTTCTAGTTTTTCCACATACAGCTTCATGAAATTTGTGCCAAAATGATTAATCTATGAAATGATTTTCAGTTGAAAGAGAAATTATCATGGATTTTGATCACTCATTGATTATTTCAGTCAGAAGCCCAAATTCCAGATAATTTCACAAATATAGACTGAATCAGTATAAACTGACAGTAAGCAGTTCCTTCTCTTGAGAATTGCGGCTGCTGCCTCGACACAACATCGCTGTGTGATCCTCACCTGGCCAGCTTGTGCAGGTTGGAGAAGATTCCCTCGGGGACGCTCTCGATGAGGTTGTGGTCGAGGCTAAGGGTGTTGACGCTGACCAGCAGTGCAATGGTCTCCCAGGGAATGTCCACCAGATTGTTGTAACTTAGATCCAAGTCCTCTAGAGTCTCCAGGAAATCCTGCAGAAACACAAAAATTAGTCTTTCAAGTTTACAGCAAAAAGATGAAAAACAAGGAAATAAACCTAAATGTCTTTTTTCTTCCTTTTTTTAATATGGAAAAATGGGTGGAAGCAGAAATGCAAAGGAGGATGTAAGTAAAAGAAAGAGTGGAGTATATTTGAGCTGTGGAAGCAGGTAGCTACAAGGAGGCAAGGATGGCAAGGAGCAAAGGAAAGTGAACAAGGTTAAGAAGGATGGAAAAATGATGGAGGAAAAAGGAAAGGAAGGAAACAAATGTCTATAAGCAGGAAAGGATCAAATATGCACAGTTTGAAGATGGGCAGACAAAGGTTGAAAAGGGAGTTGAAGGGAATGAATCAGGGAGAAAAGGGTTTAAGTACGTTGGTCACTGTTACATACTGATGTTTCCTCTAATTGCATCCATAGAATTCTCATGTAATCATTGTGCAGCTCAAAAGGCACGAGTCAGCACAATCCCGCTAAGGAAAATTAGTCGCAGTGAGCGCGGGCGTAGAGGGCATGCCGTTTGGCCAAAGTGAGTTCTGTTCTTGTAATTACCCCTCATGTAATCAGCAGGCTGAATGTCACATTGGCTCAATTCTCATTAATCAGAATGCTTTTGTGCATTCTCAACAAAGCCAACCTACTGTCCAAGTGACAAAAAGAACCTTTTAAAAGAGAGATTTTCACAAAGCTCTGCGGTGTCTCGAAGCAGAAAATAGCTCCTAATTGGCGTGATATTCCAGACAGTCCTCAAGACAAACAGCAGCCGCGATCAATCTCTCAAAGAGCTGCAAACAAGCGATGATCACATTCAGGGTGGGTGGTCGTAAAGTGCAAGAGGGGGTCGGGGAGGACGTGTGGTCCGACAGTGAGACTGACGAACACGTCAAATTATCAATACCTTCAAAACGGTGCAGGACAGAAGGAAATCAAGAAGAAACTCAGTCTCCTCTGTTGATTTTCCATTATGGTACACGTGAGGTTGTATTATTAGGCGACAGCATCATTTTAAAGTGGCAGCACCTTTATTTAATTAACCTGAAATATTAAAAAGAAAAGTCAATAGTATTCCAACCCTGATTAGAAATGTTGGGATGATATGAAAATCTAGTGTAATCCCAGTGGATAAATCCACTCTTATCTAGCAAAATTCCCCCAAATAAAAAAAATAACACATTTTAAATTTCTTAAATTAATGAAGAAAATAAATATTTGAAATTAAGCAATGCAATGAGTTTGAACATGTTTCTCAACATTTTCCAAAGAAAGCCTCAAGATTCAACAGATTCCAAAGGTCCTTGAAAATTATATATATATATATATATATATATATATATATATATATATATATATATATATATATATATATATATATATATATATATATATATATATATATGTGTGTGTGTGTGTGTGTGTGTGTGTGTGTGTGTATGTGTATACAGTGAGGAAATTAAGTATTTGAATGCCCTGCGATTTTGCAAGTTCTCCCACTTAGAAATCATGGAGGGGTCTGAAATTTTCATATTAGGTGCATGTCCACTGTGAGAGACATAATCTAAAAAAAAAAAAAAAAAATCAGGAAATCACAATGTATGATTTTTTAATAATTTATTTGTATGTTACTGCTGCAAATAAGTATTTCAACACCTGTGAAAATCAATGTAAATATTTGGTACAGTAGCCTTTGTTTGCAGTTACAGAGGTCAAACGTTTCCTGTTGTTTTTCACCAGGTTTGCACACACTGCAGCAGGGATTTTGGCCCATTCCTCCATACAGTTCTTTCAGGTTTGGAGTGATGACAGCATCATGTGTTACTAATGTAATCTTTGTGACTGTGGTCCCAGCTCTCTTCAGGTCATTGACCAGGTCCTCCTGTGTAGTTCTGAGCTTTCTCAGAATCATCCTTACTCCACAAAGTGAGATCTTGCATGAAATCCCAGACTGAGGGAGACTGACAGTCATCTTCTGTTTTTTTTCCACTTTCTAAAAATAATCATAACAGTTGTTGTCTTCTACCAAGCTGCTTGCCTGTTGTCCTGTAGTCCATCCCAGCCTTCTGCAGGTCTACAGTTTTGTCCCTGGTGTCCTTAGACAGCTCTTTGGTCTTGGCTATGGTGGACAGGTTGGAGTGTGATTGATTGAGTGTGTGAGCAGGTGTCTTTTATACAGGTAACAAGTTCAAACAGGTGCAATTTAATACAGGTAAAGAGTGCAGAATAAGAGGGCTTCTTAAAGAAAAATTAACAGGTCTGTGTGAGCCAGAATTCTTGCTGGTTGGTACGTGTTCAAATACTTATTTGCAGCAGTAACATACAAATAAATTATTAAAAAAATAATGCATTGTGATTTCCGGATTTTTATTTTAGTTTTGTTAGATTATGTCTCTCACAGCAGGGGTGGTGGCCAAGTGGTTAATGCGCTTGGTTTCAGTGCAGAAGGTTCTGGGTTCAAATCCCACCCCTGCCACATTTCTCCATGTAATGTGGAGTTGCGTCAGGAAGGGCATCCCGCATAAAACCTGTGCCAATTCAACGTGCAGATCCACCTTGGATTTGCTGTGGCGACCCTGAGTGCAAACAAAGGAGCAGCCGAAGTGACTTACTTTTAGATTCTGTCTCTCACAGTGGACATACACCTAAGATGAAAATTTCAGACCCCTCCGTAATTTCTTATGGCCCAGTCACACGGCACTTAACGAAGGACAATGAAGCCCTGACGAAACAAGAAATCTGGACTTTCGTTGACTTTCGTTGGCATTGTTTAACCTTCGTGAAGCTTCATTCCTGCAGCTGGAGCTTCGTCAGGATTTGAACGAAGGGCAACGAAAACCCCAATTCCTCCGTGTTTCGTTTTGCTGTCGTTCTTGATGTTTTTTAATAGTTTGTTTAGTTTTTGTCACGTTATTGTTTAATTTGACTTCATTGGAGCAGCTGATTGTTTTCACACCATGCAGAAGCCGGTTTGTGAGCGCTGCTTCTGCTGCTGCGTTCATGTACCGTTGGAAATTACAAGGCAAACTCAGCCTATTTGCTTGGATTTTTTTTATCTGGGTAGGGAGTCAGGTTCAATGGGCTCGGGCACCTTATATACAGAAGAATTAATCTTTTGTGTGGATACAATTAATTATTTTGCCACAAGCAACTTCTGAATTTGAAACAACAAAAAAGTTGTGTATTTTCCGATGGTACCTGAACACAGCGGTAGCGAGAACAGCAGCTCCTGCGTGCGCTTATTATTTTTTATTAAATATAACAATATAAGTGTAAGAATGACGATCCAGCCCTTATGTACATGTTGCAAAGGAAGACAGAATTCACGTTGTGGATCAGCTGCAGCTGGTGGAAATAACCACACGAGTCAATGCGCATTCACACGCACTGATCACTTTACTGCTCATATATAATCAATCATCTTTACACTTATATTTATTCCCTGTTTTGACAGTTTTCTGTTATAAATCCATATATATGGCTTAGTAATGTAATACAGTGATACAGCAGTGACCACAGCACACCAGAGTTTTTTTTTTTTTTTAATTGGAGTGAGCGCGCAGCAGACAGTGAGGTTCTGATGATGATGGAGATGATCCCTCTTTTGTTCTGGACGAGGAACCAGAGCAGGTGGTCCACCGACGTGCACACAGATCTCCACAGATTCTGTTTGCAGTTTCTCCAGGACTCAGGCGCTATGAGCTCCGAGTCCTGGAACTCAGAGATACAGACACACACTGCTCCAGCTGTGGCTCCAGAGGCATTTCATTTAAGGTGTCGAGATCATTAGCTTCGGTTTTGTTAATTTCCTCGTTCGTCCCTTTTGCGCTCTTGCTTCACAGGCTATTCGGTGATAAAGCTCTTTCTTCCACCTTTTCTCAACAAATTGTGACTTTTTTTACTTTTTCCCTTCGTTCAGGAATCGTCGTGTGCTGTGTGACTGGGCCATAAGTGGGAGAACTTGCAAAATTGCAGGGTGTTCAAATACTTATTTTCCTCACTATATATATATATATATATATATATATATATATATATATATATATATATATATATATATATATATATATATATATAGATAGATATAATCATTAGGGTTATAAGGGAGCAATTATTGTGGAAAATACTGAGAAACATGTTCAAAGGTCCTTCCAAATTACATACATTTAATCCAATATGAATGAAATGACAGAGGACAGAGTTCTTATTTGATCCCCTCTGACAATTATCCTAACACAACAACCCATATTATCACAGGTATTTGTAATAAAATGCTGAGAAAAAAAATGTTATCCACAACAACTAGCAGTCATAACTCATCATAACTAGACATGTTTAGTAGCAGAGCTCTGTCTCAGCTCACACATTACCTGCCAGTACAAAATATTGATGCCTGTAATTATTCAGACATTTATGGATTAAAAATATTTTAAACTGAAGACTTTTATGTATATGTACCTAAACTGTTTTTGTATCAAGCTGTAAACATAATTATTATTAAAGTTGGACATTTTAACATGGGATTCTGTAGGAATGTGCTTGTTTTTGGAACCAGCGTCAAGTGTTGAAGGGATATTTTCCCCTCAGTGCATGAGGGTCCATTCCCACTTTCACATGAACTCTTTGTCACGATTTCGGGTAAGAAGACGGTGACTTTCTGACTACTTTATTTAAGAAATGGGATCTCAGATACGTCTAAATGACTAACAGGTCGTCCAGCACACCTGGAAATCCAGGAAAAAGAAACAGAAGTCAGTTTGAGTTCTATTCTCATTTTTACTCAGAATCCTGACAGTAGTTACAAGGTGGATCTGCACAGGGTCGGACTGGGAACAAATTTCGGCCCTGGCATTTTTCCTCTGGACCAGCCCACTATTGGCCCGACGAATCCACCCCCAAACACGCACACCCACCCGTCCATACTGAACCCCCAATGAATAAATACTATACACCTAAACACCATGAACACACACCTAAACACACACTTTCACTGTCATTTCACCTTGATCATAGTACAAAACGCGTTCCCGGCGCCACGAGGGGGCGTCCTGATAACATTAAAGGCAATTACATATTTTGACAAAATGACAAGTTTAAATGACTATATATATATATATATATATATATATATATATATATATATATATATATATATATATATATATATATATATATACGAGGTCTGTCAATAAAGTATAGGTCCTTTTTAATTTTTTCAAAAACTATATGGATTTCATTCATATGTTTTTACGTCAGACATGCTTGAACCCTCGTGCGCATGCGTGAGTTTTTCCACGCCTGTCGGTGATGTCATTCGCCTGTGAGCACTCCTTGTGGGAGGAGTCGTCCAGCCCCTCGTCGGAATTCCTTTGTCTGAGAAGTTGCTGAGAGACTGGCGCTTTGTTTGATCAAAATTTTTTCTAAACCTGTGAGACACATCGAAGTGGACATGGTTCGAAAATTAAGCTGGTTTTAGGTGAAAATTAACAGCTGATGAGAGATTTTGAGGTGATACTGTCGCTTTAAGGACTTCCCACGGTGCGAGACGTCGTGCAGCGCTCTCAGGCGCCGTCGTCAGCCTGTTTCAAGCTGAAAACCTCCACATTTCAGGCTCTATTGATCCAGGACGTCGTGAGAGAACAGAGAAGTTTCAGAAGAAGTCGGTTTCAGCATTTTATCCAGATATTCCACTGTTAAAGGAGATTTTTTTTAATGAAAGACGTGCGGACGGATTGCAGCGTCGGCTCGGCTAGTTTTTGAAAAAAATAAAAAGGATCTATACTTTATTGACAGCCCTCGTATATATATATATATATATATATATATATATATATATATATATATATATATATATATATATAAAACATCATGAGGTTTATGTCACAGAAATCCTACTTTACAATCACACTGCAGTCATTGTTAAATTATTTCCTTTTGCATTTATAATAAACATTTGTATTTATTTAGTGTTTGTTTTTCTGGTTGAAATAAGATATAAATAATCTACCAGACTTCAAAAAATATACAAGTTTCCATGTTATTTTATTTGTCTAAAAATAAACGTCTGAGGTTCCTTATGTTAAACAAGAAATGATCTAATCTGAAATAACAGGTGATTTTAATGCAGATGAAAGGTTTCTAAAGAAACATTTATTGATTTATTTACCTATTTTAATTACAAGTGTTCTAAACTTTTTTTTAACAGTAATCAGAAATTTTGAGGTAACAACAACAAAAAAACATTTCCAAGGATTTTTCTTCAGAAAACTGCTCTATAAATGAGCAGTCCTGTCACACGTTAATGTTTTGTACAGATCAGTGGTTTCTGCACCAATCGGATTGGTCTAATCCATTTTGTAGAGATCAGTGGTTTCTGCCACGAGTCTTCCCTGTTTTGGCCCGACTTGGACAATGCGAAGGTACGTCACAGCTCAGAGTGTCGAAAGTTGGCGCACCTCATTTCGACAGAACACCGGCTCTGTGGTATGCAGGAGATCACTTGACCGAGCGTCTATACGTTCAAATAATGATTTAAAAAAAATACTGTCATCACTCTTCACTCTTAGTCTCTTACAATGGTGCAGCGTAAATACACGAGCTTTCCAGGAGCGCACGTCTCCTCCGCACTTTTTTTTTTTGGGGGGGGGGGGGGTGATGATAAACTCATCGCCCCCTTAATTTTTTTTTTTTCTGGTGCCGGGTCTGACAAAACAGAAGCCAAAGCAGCACACAAGCGGAAAAAAAGTTTTTGTCTACAAAGTGTGTGTGTGAGAGAGAGAGAGAGAGAGAGAGAGAGAGAGAGAGAGAGAGAGAGAGAGAGAGAGAGAGAGAGAGAGAGGGAGGTAATGTGTACCCACTGCTAGGATTCACACAGCAGCAAATTAAAGAGCTGAAGTCTGTAGCTGTTGCATTTAAAGATTAACAAAAGTAAAGCACAGTTAATTAGGATAAAAGAAACTATTCCAACCTTGTAATCAGTAGGATAGCGGAGAGAAGTCCAGGCGCCGAGGAGTCAGTATATTCACAGGGGCGGGAGCGGCCGCCTGCTCTTCTTGCAATCTGATTGGCCACCCTGTATGCTTCTCCAATTGTCATTGGCTGTTGGTCATGTCAATCATTGTGCTCGATGTAAGTCTCCGTTGTGTGATCAAACAAACAAAACTGAAACCTAGAATAAGACTGCGCCGTGTATGAAACACTACAGAACTTTTATTTTGACACAAATTTAGGAAGTGGTTCTGCAGCCGCGCCGATTAAATGCTGTAGCTTCACCGATCACGGACTTTCCTCGTGTTGACAGCAGCGCGCGGTTCGAGAACACTGTATATTTCCATAATCTCTATAAATATGGAAGGGCCGGCCCATGCACGTCTAAATCACAGATTATCAGTCCGAGCCTGGATCTGCATGTTGAATTGACCCACATTTAATCTAGATGCTCTTCCTGATGCAACTCCACATTACATGGAGATCTTGAACTGAGCACCTTCTGCACTAGAAGCAATCACACTTAACCACTTCTTCACCACTTTTGTCGCTGCCCGATCTGTGAGGGTGTGTCAGCCTTTAGTCTGAATAATGTGACAGGATTCCAATCTCAGCTCCCCACTGTGGGCAAGGAAGGGAAGGAATGACAATGAATTTGGGAGGAAACAGATTGTGGGGGAGAAAAATGAAAAGGCAGCACTAAAAGAACAAAGGACAAAGGAAGGAGAGAAGGTGAAGGAGGTGGAAGGGGAATGGCACAACACCATACAGCACGTGTGAGAGATGAAGAGCGAGGTTCTGGATGAGGTTCAGAAGGTCCGGCGCATTAATGAGTTCAGAGTTTAAATCCACACGCTTTCTCTTCATGAAAGTCGTGCAAAGGTCTGCACGCCGGTCCTGAGGGACACGCCGGTAGAGGACGACGTCACTTAATGTTCTTTGGAAAACTGGTTATTTTTCTCCGGGTTATTAAAAAGGTGTCCAGCAGCGCTATGAAAAAGGGGAGGGGCTGCCTGAGTACTGTTGGACTTCAGAGTTGGTGCCAGAAATATGGGCTTAGTTTTACAAAGCACTTGACCCTCCGCTCGTTGCACAAAACAGAAAAACTTTGCAGGAACTTTTTTTCAAATAGCGAATTTTTGGCAAATGCCTACTTGCTTCTGAGTGATTGTGAGATGAATCGTAAGGTTTGTTAGCAGCTCTGATCTTAAGTGCCTTGGTTTAAATTAGCTTATTTTCGTGTAGAACAAGGAAATGTTCCCAAAGCAGATTGTAGACAGCGAGAGAAGAAAAATGCAGACATTTCAGGATGTTTATTAAAATTCAGGCTGACCTGAGCTACTGACAAATGGAATTTGTACAAGCACAAATTGCCTTTATGAGGCAATTTAACAATTCAATAAAAACTTTTTCTCCGTCCTCATTATTATGATCTACCTTATGACATAAACTCTATTTTAATATACAGTATTTACCATATTTTCCGTATACGTGGCACCTCTCAAAAAATAAGCCTATTGAAGAGCAAAAAAATAGATGTTTTACCTTATTTCTGTAGGTGGATCTAACTTTTTAACACAGCATTTCTCTGGGTGCATGTTTAACAACAGGTAGGAAATCAAATCAAATCAATTTTATTTATATAGCGCCAAATCACAACAAACAGCTCCTGCTCTTAGTTGCTCCACTGGAATTATTATCTTCCATGGCTTTAAACACACATCCACTTTGACGCAGTCACCCAAATTTTAACTTTGTGTTCGTCCAATATTGACTGAAATATCACTCTTTTGTGAGCTGGTGTTCTGCCTAAATCAAATCAAATCAACTTTATTTATATAGCACCAAATCACAACAAACAGTTGCCCCAAGGTGCTTTATATTGTAAGGCAAGGCCATACAATAATTACGGAAAAACCCCAACGGTCAAAACGACCCCCTGTGAGCAAGCACTTGGCAACAGTGGGAAGGAAAAACTCCTTTTTAACAGGAAGAAACCTCCAGCAGAACCAGGTTCAGGGAGGGGCAGTCTTCTGCTGGGACTGGTTGGGGCTGAGGGAGAGAATCAGGAAAAAGACATGCTGTGGAAGAGAGCAGAGATCGATCACTAATGATTAAATGCAGAGTGGTGCATACAGAGCAAAAAGAGAAAGAAACAGTGCATCATGGGAACCCCCCAGCAGTCTAAGTCTATAGCAGCATAACTAAGGGATGGTTCAGGGTCACCTGATCCAGCCCTAACTATAAGCTTTAACAAAACGTTTTAAGCCTAATCTTAAAAGTAGAGAGGGTGTCTGTCTCCCTGATCCGAATTGGGAGCTGGTTCCAGAGGAGAGGAGCCTGAAAGGCCCGACCACTGCATACTGCTGTGGAGGTGGATGCGCCTACTGAGGTGGTATCCAGATTTACAGATTTTGACGGTATCTCGTTAGGCGCACTGACGAAGCTCGTGACGTCTACTAAAAGCACAACCTGTTTAATTGATCCTATACCAACGAAACTGTTTAAGGACTTGTGGCCCATTCTTGGACCAACTGTGCTGGAAATTGTAAATCTCTCATTGACTTCTGGATCTGTTCCTAGGTGTTTTAAGTCTGCAGTGAGCAAACCATTACTTAAAAAATCTAATCTCGACCCTAGTGTATTGAAGAATTATAGACCGATATCAAATGTGTCATTTTGTTCTAAAATCCTGGAAAAGTGGTCTCGCGACAGCTCATGGACTATCTCACTGAGAATAATCTTTTTGAGCCACTGCAGTCTGCTTTTAGAAGATTTCACTCCACAGAGACAGCACTTACTAAAGTAGTGAATGACCTTTTGCGAGCAATGGACTCAGATATCACTACGGTCCTGGTGCTGCTGGATCTTAGTGCTGCATTTGACACAGTGGATTACCATATTCTACTCAATAGGCTGGAGAATCACTTTGGGATTACTGGAACTGCTCTTGCATGGTTGACGTCGTACTTGTCTAGTCGTTCCTACTGTGTATTGTGTAATGGAACCTCCTCCGATCGTAGAGACATGAAGTTTGGGGTTCCTCAGGGATCCGTTTTGGGCCCCTTGCTTTTTTATCTTTATGTAGCACCCCTCGGGAATATATTGCGGCGTTTTGGGATTCCCTTTCATTGCTATGCTGATGACACTCAATTGTATATGCCAATAACTGCTGGTAATCTTACTCACATAAAGTCCTTGGAGGATTGTCTTGCATCAGTGAGAAGTTGGATGTCTAGTAATTTCCTACTTTTAAATTCTGATAAGACTGAGGTTATGGTTTTTGGTCCAGCGAGATATCGGCATCAATTTGATCAGCTAGCATTTAGCTTAGGTCCATGTGTTATACATCATACGGATAAAGTGAGGAACCTTGGAGTAATTTTTGATCCTGCATTGTCCTTTGATCTCCACATTAGAGACATTACAAGGACTGCCTTTTTTCATTTGCGAAATATAGCGAGGATCCGTCCTATTCTGTCTATGGCTGATGCTGAGACTTTGATTCATGCGTTTGTCTCTTCTAGATTGGACTATTGTAATGCTCTATTCTCTGACTTACCGCAGTCCAGGATCAGGGGTCTTCAATTGGTTCAGAATGCTGCTGCCAGACTTTTGACACGGAGCAGAAAGTTTGACCACATTACGCCAATTTTGGCATCCCTGCACTGGCTTCCTGTTTCTGCAAGATCGGATTTTAAAGTACTTATTTTAGTTTATAAAATTGTTCATGGATCTTGCGCCTCCCTATCTGGCTGACTTGATAAGCCCCTATGTACCAGCTCGGGCCCTGCGTTCTCAGGTTGCAGGACTTATGTGTGTTCCCAGGGTGAATAAGAAGTCTGCCGGTCACAGAGCTTTCTCCTATCGTGCCCCAGCTCTGTGGAACGATCTGCCGGCACACATTCGGCAGTCGGACACTGTGGAGACCTTTAAATCACATTTAAAGACTCATTTGTTTTCCCTGTTTTATCATTAGTGTTATGATGTGTTTTTAATCTTGTACTTTTTTACTGCTGTTTTTTTCTTATGGTTGTTTTTATTGTGTTTTAAATTTTTAATTGTTTTTATGTTGTGAAGCGCCTTGAGATGATTTTGTCATGAATTGGCGCTATATAAATTAATAAATTTGGATTTGAATTTGAAAGCTGAAGGCTCTGCCTCCCATTCTACTCTTACAAACCCTAGGAACTACAAGTTCTATTGGGGTGATATGGTACTAAGAGGTCCCTAAGATAAGATGTGACCTGATTATTCAAAACCTTATAAGTAAGAAGAAGAATTTTAAATTCTATTCTAGAATTAACAGGAAGCCAATGAAGAGAGGCCAATATGGGTGAAATATGCTCTCTCCTTCTAGTCCCCGTCAGTACTCTAGTTGCAGCATTTTGAATTAACTGAAGTCAGTGCGCACATGTGCACACAACAGCATGTGCTGTTACTTAAAAAAAACTTTTAAAGACCAAAAATAAGTACAAAGAACAAATAAAGGTGCAGTATATTAGATGTTATTAGATGCAGTTTGGACAAAAGAAAATACCAGATGGACACACATTGCTGGACTAATGCCATATGATACACATCACTGGACAGCCGATTCTCAATACGTATCATAATATCAAAAATTTTTGTGCTCAGTATTGGTTATATAAATTTTATTTAAATGCATGTATACCTTCACATCCCAGTTTATTTATACAGAAAACCTTAATGTAGAAAACATTTTTGTGTGGCTTATCAATTCCACTTAGTGATTAAATATTTTAGTTGTTAAAACCATTATTACTACTAATACTACTAGTAGTACTAGTGTACATAAAAAAAAAAAAATCATTGAGAAACGTAGTTCCTTAATTCTATGTGTGTATCTGTTGGGGGGGGGGTACTTTTGGCTCAGTCCCTGCCAGTGAGCACAAAGGTAAGAAGGTTTTATACATGCTTCTTTAACTCGTGCCATCCTCAGAAAGAGACTTTGTATGCCTTTGGAAGACAAAAAAAAAAAAAAGCCCAAGGCCTTAGTATTTTTTTTGTTTGTTTGTGTCACCACAGGTGTGCTGCTGTTCCTTGGATTTATCTGCTGTTGGCTCCACGTCTCTTCACACATACCATGATCTATGACATCTAGTGCAAGAATGAGGAACTGCATGCCAATTGTGAAAAATCGGAGCTGCCTCCAATGCCTTGTACACCTGTTGCTACAGCTATTTGCACACAGCAGCAGCTGAAAGACAGAATGTGCCCTGTGAGAGCCCATTTGATCCCTCTGGCGGCAGGTGTTGGCCAAATTCCAGGTGACACACACAAACATCTAACACCGCTTGCTTGGCACTTAGGAAATGTGTGGCCACGCCTATCCGTCAACTCGATGTTCGCTCATACGAGCTGTTCCGCCGTGCTTCTCCCTGATTTGCGCTTATTCGTACTATGTGTGAAGGGGGCCCTTAACACAGCCAGAGGGTGTGCACAGAATTTGAAAGAAAAAACAAATCATAAATATATTTCCAAAGCACCACGGTTGTGCTGCTCTTGTCTGTTGCATCGTCACCACACTGTGAGACACAGTGTGATGGTGCAAACTGTTTCAAAGAGATTGGAGCTGCTGCAAAAAACCTGGGACTAGCGGCTTACCATTGTGAGTGGTGATATATCAAAACCATACCGAACGTCTCATACCGGTATCGACCCTAAACCCACATCCCTGGAAACACTATAATAAAAATGAGCCCATTTGATTTTTTTAATAACATATTTAGTTTGGGATTTTTGTGCATTGTTGTATTTCCTTTTTGTTCGCATTTATTTTCTGAAAGTTGTAGCTTATTTTGTTTAGTTCCTTGATTATTGGGAATGCCCTGTATAAAAATAATAATAAGAGTAATTGCAAATGCATGATATTTCAACATATAAGTCACACCTGAATCTAAGTCATAGGACATAACTGGACAACACTTTCATTGCTAATAAAAATGAAAGCTTGTCAAAGAAAGAAAAGTCACAGAGCGCTGACCTGATGAGATTCAACTGTTTCTTTGAATTGTCAAAGAAGTAATTTGGTGAAAGCTTCGATACTTCAGTCACATGAATGTATTCTCTTTTGGCTGCTCCATGTGTTGTCATCATACTGACATCTGCTGGTCGAATTATTTATAGCACAATGCTATAAAATGATGATTTTAAAATTGATGGTTGAAAAACCCATGTACTATTAGCATTTGTAGTGATGTTTTATACCTGAAACGCTCCCTCTGAGATGCTGTGCAGCTGGTTGTTGGCCAGTATGAGGTGTCGAAGGTTAACCAGACCCTGGAAGTGGGAGTCATCCAGAATGGTAAGGCGGTTGGCATCCAGGTGGAGTGCATGAAGATCTTGGAGGTCGGCGAAGGCGTACGGTCGGATTTGGCTGATGGTGTTTCTGCTCAAGGTCAGGTGGATCTGAGCGTGTAGACAAAGAACGGGAAGAACACAAAACCATTGTCAACACAAATGCTTCCAATGGCACCAAAACCTTTACTTGAAACCTTTTCACTTTGAGATCACAAAAATGTGATTGCAGCTGTAGCCAGTGAGTGAAGACGGGAAAACTTTTGTTTTATTTCTGTTTGTGCATGTGTAGATTTCACCGCCAATGTCATATTTTTCTTCACTAAAAGTGCTAGTCACTGCCATCAACAATAAACATGATGCAAGTTTAAAGTCAGGGAAAATATGGTTTGGAGTTTATTTTGAGATCTGTTGAAGTTGCCCTTTTGACACCCACACATCCTTTTCGGCAATTTATGGATGAAGTGATGAAGTGCATCTGCTGAAGGTTAACACAGGACTCAGAAAAATGCAGCAATGCTTTAATAATATGAGTAAGAGTATTTAAAAAAAGTGAACTTGTCCTTCAAGGACACGTCATAGTTGGTGAGATACTTCAGTTGATGAGTCTTCACTGAAGAAAACTAAGAGGCTGGTGTTTAAACAGAGTGCTTAGAGCTACAGTTGGAGGATTTAAGGGTGAGGATTAGCAGAAATGGAATACAGCATTCATAACAATCTGTTCATTACTGCTTCAACAAATGAACGTTTCCCAAAGCTTAGATACATACAAGGGAGTGCACCCTCTCATGGAGGCCACCATCTTCCACCGCTATGTTGATACAGCTCAAAAGGGATGTACTTTATTTTTCAGAGTATAAGTTAAAGAGGAAAAACCCAGATATAAGGTTGGGCTGGAGTATAAGTTGCACCTGTTAAACATTTTGTCTTGAAGAAGAAAAATCTAAATAAAATGCTGTTTTCCAGTTTATAAATTGGAAATGTTGTTTTATCATGTCCATAATTTGGGATTTTTCTGTGCAATGTTCTATCGTACTTTTTAATATTGGCATTGGTTCTTTTATTATTGACTTAATTTTGTTCAATCCTTTAAAATAGACTTTCACAGGAATCAAACAATAATGCTAATTACTATTATTATTACTATGTGTTATAAAAGTTAATGTTAATGTGCTATGAAATATATTTTCCATTATCAGCGTCTTAGTAATTGATTGAACAATGCCATGGAGGAGGAAGAGCATAGATAGGATTGATAAAGTGAGACATTCGTTCATCAGTGCATGATGAAGAAGCAGAAAACAGACTGTGTGACTGATTGTCTTATGCTATGTGATGAGACGAGACATTATACCACCAATGCATGATGAATGATTGATTGAGAACGGACTTTGAAACTGACTGTCTTTTACTATCAAATGATTTAATTCATTGGACTTTGGCACATCTTGGAACTGTATACCTGTACAAGTGACATGAAAACTGAATGTATTTGTATTGCTCTTCAGACCTACACTCTGTATGGCATGTACCTAAATAAAAGATCTTAGAAACTGAAACTTTTTCCTCTGGTGTTTGTTGTCTGTCTCAGAGAGTTTTTAGGTAATTTTTCCTAACATTATGAACAGCCACTGCATGATTTTTCAGTATAGAAGTCACACGTGAGTATAAGTAACAGGTGAGTATAAGTAACAGGACCTCCAAGATTAGTTAAAAAACAAACCTGTGACTTAAACTCTGGAAAATACAGTAGTAACTATACTTTTCACATTTTGCATCACGGACAGAAAACTGGCAAAAAATAAAAAATAAAAACGGCATAAACAGTGGTTGCTTCCATGTCCATTCACTACCAGTTGTTGGTGGGAAGTGATTGTTTAGTGGTTTAATTAATTAATGTATCTGGTCTGCCCACTCATTAGTCCTCAATAACAAATTTAAAGAAATTCAATTTCAAGATTTTACATAAACACAGAACACCAGTCTTTTTGAATAAGATTGACTCAAGAAGATCACCTTTGTGTCTTAAATGTAAGACAACTGATGGAACTTATCTGTGCTGCTTCTGGACCTGCCCAAAGATTTCCAAATTCTGGTTTTGTATAATTAAGGAAATAAGCCATATTTTGAATTTGTAAAGATCCGGGTCAGTCCTTGTTGGGGCTTCCACCCCTAAACGAACTTCAAGATAAACATAAATTTAAATTGCTGAGTAAATTATTATTCATGGCACAAAAATGTGTACTATTCAAATGGATAAATGAGAAACCACCAACTGTCATGCAGTGGTATGAAGAAATTTTCAGAGTTCTACCCATGGAAAGTCAGTCCATTCGTGCAACCTAACAAGCTTGCAATCCCTGATTTTTGCCAAATGGAGGATCAGACATGTCAATTAACACAGGGGAAGGGAAGAGAGCACGAATAATCACCAGACAGGATAACACAATCTGCAACTTCACCACTAGATGGCAGTAAATTCTACACACTGTGGCTTTAAAGTTTGAGTACTACAGATGGAGTGGTAGAAACAAACAGCACCCAGGACTCGGTATATGAATAGAATGACGCCTCTGGCGTTGGCAGATTCAACTGTACACAGAACATCCAAACTGTGAGCATTGAGATTTAATCTGTTTCCACCCACATGTTTCCAAACTCGTTTGGGGAAAACACAGTGATCACCAGAGAGATCTGCGGCATGCTGTGTCACCACCACATGACTAAAATCCTTTCCTCACTCTGCCTCCACCAGGAGCGAGCACCATGTGGGCCCTCGTCTTCACTCAGGGGGAACTGATTTTTCAAATCAGTGAGGACGAGAACGTTTCAAGCTGCGACAAGCATCTTTATTTAAAACAAAGTGGAGTTAGCATTTTCTTATACTGAAGCTTCAAAGTACCTCATTTTCACCTCAGCTTGATGACGGCGGAAATAAACTGGTAAAGCGACCAGATTTCAGATCTGCTCTCAACATATTGTGTTAGGACAAGCAGATGTTCGTTACGTTTTCTAAGTTCAGTGTGATGTAAACGTGAGAACCAGACTCACGGTGCTGGATTGAGCTTCTTCACTGTGTTACTGGGAAAAATAAAATATAAACAAATCACGCACACACACACACACACACACACACACACGCTTTTTTTGGGTTATCTCAATAACAATGAAACCTAGATGGATCAGAGTAGGTGGGCATATTACTTTGATAGATATCTAAAGGTGATTAAATTTTGAAGTAGTTTTATCCAAGGATAAAGGACATGGAAAACATGATCCAACCCCCACCCACCAAAAAAAAGAAACACATTTTTTTAAAGCTAAAAAAAACCCAAAAAGAATCTTGGATTAACCCTCTGGGGTCTGAGGGCATTTTTTGGCCAGTTCACTCGCCTGGCATAAATGTTTTATTATTGCTGTTAACAGCTCTCCCTGCATCCCACAATCAAGTTTTATGTCTCTTTTTCAGGACAACCTGTTCTTTCATAATATATATGCTTTTGTTGTGTTTTATAAGTGTAATAAAGGTTTACAATAAAAAAATAACAAAGGAAACAATAAAGCAAAAAATTATTTTCCACACACATTTATTCAAAACACACAGCAAACTATAATAAACAACTGTTTTGACACTTTATAAAGGTAATTTGAGGTCTTGTGTGAAAGACTGTACAACAAAAAAGTTCAAACAATAAACACAAATGCACATTTTAAACAATATATACAAAATGGTCTATGCATTTATGCTCCAGTCTGAGGAGCGGCCCCTCTACCTCACCTCATTGATATGGTAAACAGTGCTTTATGCCAGAGGGAGAGAGCCACAGAGCAATCCAGTAACGTTCAAATGCAAACTAGTGGAGCAATCCTGATAGTTACAAACTCTTTGTTTGAGCATGTGAGATTGTCATCAGAGGCTCTTCGTCTGCTCCGTCTGCTTTCACTTTCGCTATGCGTAATGGCGCAGGGCACACTGGAGGAGTTAGGGGGCTATTCAAACAGGCCAACTAGTAAGATATCACTCCTGAAAATGATTTTTGGTTTATCACGTGAGGTAAATCTGCCCTATGATTGGATTTTCGAAAACCATGTGACGGTGAACCAATTCTGATTGGACACTCACATTGCGCACGTCATCACACAGCTTCAATGAGGAGTACAAAGACGGCCGACAGTGGATTGAAAGTCAGCGGAGTTAACTTTTCAGCAAAAAATGTAAGTTTCTATCTCATATCATTAAAAAGTTATTTATAATTTAGTAAAGCTTGGTCCCAGCCATTGTATACGACAGCGTCGGCCCCTGAGAGTTAATCAAACTTGGTGCGACTGTTACGTGGATAGATATCTAAAGATTACTAAATTTTGGAGTAGTTTGGTCAAAGGTCAAGGAAAACCGTCCAAAAAAACAGTTTTTATTTTGAATATCTAAACAACCAAGAGACCTAGATGGATGATTTTAACCATTTGTTGATCAGCCAAATATTTGTGACTGACTGGTATGAATGACATGATAATGAAGTCACATAGAAGTCATACAAAGTCAAAAAACACCATAACAGACAGTACGTTTGTATTGTGTTGTGTGCAGGTTGTTCATCAGCCCTATGATGTCTTACTTTTCTGGTCTGTTTGCTAAAAACCCTAATTTATACCCTCCTACATGTTTATCCTGAACTTTAATACCCCTGTCACACGTAGCCACAATGACGCCGAATGGCGTCAGAATGACAAATCAACCCACATCTGAAAAGTGTCAGATTTCAGTTCCAAAACATTCTGACAGCAGTCTTTGAAAGTCCACCCACATGGTTGGTCCCAGTTGGCTGGCTGTCCCAACTGTGTTGCACATGTTTTGAACATGTGCAACACCTATCCGATGGCAGTCTGAGCGCCATCTGTGTGCAATTTACATACGATTTAATTACAATTTGGGTGCGTATGAGGGAACCTGCGGCATGACCTGCACATGCCACTTATCCACTTATAATGTCCACTTCCACTACTCTCTGACTGGCTTCCTGTCTCTGTGAGATCAGATTTTAAGGTTCTACTACTAGCCTATAAAATTGTTCCCAGACTGGCACCGCCCTAGCTAGCTGATCTAATTCAACCCTACGTTTGCATTCTCAGGGTGCAAAACTACTTAGTGTCCCTAGGGTGAATAAAAAGTCTGTGCGTCAAAGAGCTTTCTCTTATTGTGCCCCTGTTCTGTGGAATGATCTCCCTGCATCAATAAAACAGTCAGATTCTGTAGAGACTTTCAAGTCCAGACTTAAGACGCACTTATTTTCTCTTTCGTATGGCTAGCATTGTTGGGAAAGTGTAGTGACACGGACCCACAACAGGGGGCGTAAATGAACAGACAATGGGTGAGCCAAAATACAACACTTTACTGTTGTGAAATGTGCACAACGAAATACAGACAAATGCAGAATTTGGATTATAGTCAAATATACAAAGGTGACGTGTGGGCAGGCACGAGGATAGGAGACAACTGTCCAGAGAATAGCCGGGTCCCACACGATTTCCACCGCCACCGGATCTGGAGCACACTGGAGCCGCCAAGTCACGAGTCCCCAGGTGGCCACCGTCTCCAGCTGTCAGATCTGGTACTGCAGGCAGGAGGCAGAGACAGTTAATGGTGGATGTGTGAAAACACACCCAGTAAACAGTCAGCAACATCCTCTCCTGTCGGTAGGTGGGAAACACACCTCCACCTCCTGATCACAATTACATGCAGCATCTGTGTGAGTTACTTATCCGGTGAGGAGCGAAATCCGTCGTCTCCTCCACAGTTCCACCGACTCAGCCTCCAGCTGCGGATGAACTCTACGTACGCCTGCAAACAATCTCAAGAATAACACGTATATGTTGTAATACTGAATTACGGCTGAGAGTTTACCTATTGGTTGTAGATATCTCGGCAGCGAGGTGGAGTTGCTGCCCGGCTTTTATGGTGATGTGGTTGTGGTGAAGACGAGTGACAGCTGGTGCTGTTGATGAGTGACAGCTGTCACTCCCGGTTGCTCCGGCGCCCTCTCGTGCCTGAAGCCCACACTTCAGGCAGGGCGCTCTCTGGTGGTGGGCCAGCAGTACCTCCTCTTCAGCGGCCCACACAACAGGACTCCCCCCTCAACGGGTGCCTCCTGGCTTGTCGGGGTGTCGGGTGTAGAAATCGGCCAGGAGGGCCGGGTCCAGGATGAAGCTCCTCTTCACCCAGGAGTGTTCCTCAGGTCCATACCCCTCCCAGTCCACCAAGTACTGGAACCCCCGGCCCTTCCGACGGATGTCCAGGAGCCGGCTTACTGTCCATGCCGACTCTCCGTCGATGATCCGGGCAGGAGGTGGTGCCGGTCCGGGGGTGCAGAGAGGTGAAGTGTGGCAGGGCTTGATCCTTGACACATGAAAGACTGGATGGATCCGCAGCGAAGCTGGTAGCTTCAGCTTCACTGCGGCCGGGCTGAGGACTTTCAGGGTGGGGAACGGTCCAATAAATCTGTCCTTCAGTTTTTGGGATTCCACTTGCAGGGGAATGTCTTTGGTGGATAGCCAAACCTCCTGCCCGGGCTGGTATACAGGGGCCGGGGACCGCCGGTGATCTGCATGGGCCTTGGCCCTCGTCCGGGCTTTCAGCAGGGCAGAGCGGGCCGTACGCCACACCCGACGGCACCTTCTTAGGTGGGCCTGGACCGAGGGCATGCCGACCTCTCCCTCAACGAGCGGAAACAATGGGGGCTGATACCCCAAACATACCTCAAACGGGGAGAGGCCGGTGGCAGATGAAAGTTGGCTATTGTGAGCGTACTCGATCCAGGCCAGATGGTTGCTCCAGGCTGTCGGGTGCGTGGAGGTCATGCAGCGGAGAGCCTGTTCCAAATCCTGGTTGGCCCGCTCTGCCTGTCCGTTCGTCTGGGGATGGTACCCGGACGAAAGGCTGACGGTGGCCCCCAGTTCCTTACAGAAACTCCTCCAGACTTGCGAGGTGAACTGGGCACCATGGTCGGTGACAATGTCAGATGGAATCCCATGCAGACGTACGACATAGTGGACAGGAGGTCTGCTGTCTCCTGGGCCGTTGGGAGCTTCGGGAGGGCCACGAAGTGGGCCGCCTTGGAGAAACCGGTCCACTATCGTGAGTATGGTGGTCATGCCCTGGGACGGCGGGAGGCCTGTAACGAAGTCCAGGCCGATGTGGGACCAGGGGCGGTGAGGCACAGTTAGTGGCTGGAGGAGTCCCTGTGCCCGTTGGTGGTCGGCTTTTCCCTGGTGCAGGTGGTGCAGGCCTGGACATACTCCCGGATGTCGGCTTCCCATCGACGCCCACCAGAAGCACTGCCGGACCACTGCCACAGTTCTTCGCACCCCTGGGTGACAGGAGAGCTTGGAACTGTGACAGAAGTCCAAGACTGCAGCTTTCTGGCTTCTGGTGGGGACATATACTTGTCCTTTGGGCCAGTTCCTGGGTCCGGGTTCTGTGCCAGGGCCTCCCCGGACGGTCTTCTCCATGTCCCAGGTGAGGGTGGCCATGACAGTGGACTCGGGGATGATGGTTTCCGTTGGATCTGACAGCTCGGTTTGACTTCCTCTTCGTGAACCCGGGACAAGGCGTTCAGATCTTTGGTTCTTGGTCCCGGGTGGGTGGTAGGTGATCTGGAAGTCAACGCCCCGAAAGAACAATGACCAGGCTTGCCTGGGGTTCAGACGCTTGGCGGTCCGGATGTTACTCCAGGTTCCGATGGTCCGTGAAAACACGAATGGAACCGCAGCTCCCTCCAACAGGTGTCTCCACACCTCAAGAGCCTCTTTCACCACAAGGAGTTCTCGATTGCCCACGTCATAGTTTCGCTCAGCCGGGGTCAACCTACGGGAAAAATAGGCACATGGGGTGGAGGACGTTGTCGGACTCCCTGCTCTGGGACAGCACGGCTCCTATCCCTGAGTCAGTGGCATCCACTTCAATGACAAACTGGCGGCTCGGGTCAGGCTGCACCAGAACCGGTGCAGTCGGAAAAACCGGCGTTTCAACTCCCTACACGCGGCTTCGCACCGATCTGACCAGGTGAAGGGGACTTTGGAGGAGGCCAGGGGTTGTCAAGGGACTAACCACCTGACTGTAGTCCTTGATAAACCTCCTGTAGAAATTTGCAAAGCCGGAGTAACTGTTGCAGCTTCCTCGGCTTGTTGGTTGGGGCCAATCTCTCACCGCCCCAACCTTAGCTGGATCAGGGGCGACGGAGTTGGAGGAGATGATAAACCCCAGGAAGGACAACAATGTGCAGTGGAACTCGCACTTCTCGCCCTTCATAAACAGCGGTTTCTCAAACAACCGCTGCAGGACCTGACGTACATGCTGAACATGGGTCTCAGGATCCGGGGAAAAGATGAGTATATCGTCCAGATATACGAAGATGAAATCGGTGCAGGAAGTCCTGCAAGATGTCATTACCAAAGCTTGGAACGTTGCGGGGGCGTTAGTGAGGCCCAAACGGCATGACCAGGTACTCAAAGTGACCAAATGGGGTGTTAAATGCTGTCTTCCATTGTCTCCCTTCTGGATCAGAACCAGGTGGTACACATTCCTAAGATCCAGCTTTGTGAAAATTTTGGCTCCATGCATGGGCGTGAACACTGAATCCAACAGGGGCAACGGGTATCGATTGCGAACCATAATCTCGTTCAGCCCTCTGTAATCAATGCATGGACGGAGTCCGCAGTCTTTCTTGCCCACAAAAGACAACCAGCACCCATTGGGGAGGGTGGAGTTCCGGATCAGCCCGGCAGCTAACGAGTCCGGATGTAGGTTTCCATTGATTCGCGCTCTGGATGTGAGAGGTTGTACAGCCTGCTGGACGGGTACTCAACGCCCGGGATCAAATCAATGGCGCAATCATATGGACGGTGCGGGGGAAGAGTGAGTGCCAGATCTTTGCTGAAGACGTCAACAAGATCGTGGTACTCCTACGGCACCGCCGTCAGATTGGGTGGGACTTTAACCTCCTCATTAGCAGTCAAACCGGGGGAGAACCGAGGATCCTAAACACTCCCGGTGGCAGGTTTTGCTCCACTGAGCCACAAACCCCAGACGGCCAATCAATCCGGGGGATTGTGTTTTATCATCCACGGGAAGCCCAAAATTCGCGGGAGGTAGAAGGAGTCACATATAAACTCAATCTCTTCCGATGATTCCCAGACACTACAAGAGTTACAGTAGTGTCTTGTGTGTGATTAAAGGGAGAAGGGTTGCCATCTAGTGCCCGCACCTTCAATGGTGAAGGGAGCGCCACTAGAGGGAGCCCTACTTCCCTTGCCCATCTGCTGTCCAGCAGATTCCCTTCTACCCCGTGTCCACCAGTGCTGGGGCTTGAAGGGTAGATCCCCACTCAGGATCGTAACTGGGAGATGTGCAGAAAGGCGTGTGTGTGTCCCACGTGAATTTCTTGGCCCACCCTTATCCCAGTTTCTAAGGGCGGGCGTTGGTGTTTAACTGCTTGGGCAGTCTCTCTGCTGATGCTCGCTTGAGCCGCAGATAAGCACTCCCCGTGGGCCAGTCTCTTCTGTTGTTAGAAGCTCTTAATTTAGTCCATGCTCGTGTCATAACCTCGTCAGCAGGGGGAGTTGTTACCACACCGGATCGCTGAGGCTGTGGAGCGTGGGGAGGGCGGAACCTTTTCGACCTGGAAGGGAGAGGGATGGCGCGTGCCCGGCCACGTCCTTTGTCCGCTCCCGACTGGCTTCTTAACCGATTGTCTAATCGTATAACTAGATCAATAAGCCCGTCCAAATCCCGCGGCTCATCCTTAGCCACCAGGTGCTCCTTCAGGACCAACGACAGTCTGTTTACGAAGGCGGCGCGGAACGCAGTAGTAGTCCAGCCGGACCTCGCAGCCACGATGCGGAAATCGACTGCATACTCAGCTGCACTCCGACGCCCCTGTCTCATAGACAGAGCACTGTTGAAGCGGTCTCGCCTCTATTTGGGTGATCAAAGACTGTTCTGAACTCCCTCACAAACCCAGTATATGTTGTTAGGAGCCGTGAATTATGCTCCCAAAGCGCGTAGCCCAGTGCGTGCCTCACCTCGAAGCAAATTAATTACATAAGCCACCCGGCTGGAGTATGACGCGTACATCACGGGACGCTGTGCAAAGACGAGCGAACACTGCATCAAGAAGTCTGCGCACGTCTCCACACAGCCTCCGTACGGCTCCGGGGGACTTATGTATGCTTCAGGGGATGGTGGGGAGGTTCGTTGAATGACCATTGGAACGTCTATATTTGGCACCAGGACAGCAGGAGGAGGAGCTGCAGCAGCGCCCTGTGTGCGCGCTTCCACCTGTGCGGTGAGAGCCTCCATCGTGCGATTGAGAATGACGTTCTTCTCGGTCATTAAATCCAACCGAGCAGTGAAGGCGGTGAGGATTTGCTGTAACTCACCTACCACGCCTCCCGCTGGCGCCTGTGCACCCTGCTCTTCCATTGGTTGTTCAACAGATGGTTGACGCCCCTCGGAATCCATGACGCTGGCCGAGATATCCTGTTGGGAAAGTGTAGTGACACAGACCCACAACAGGGGCGTAAATGAATGGACAATGGGTGAGCCAAAAATACAACACTTTACTGTTGTGAAATGTGCACAACGAAATACAGACAAATGCAGAATTTGGATTAGTCAAATATAAAAAGGTGACTGTGGGCAGGCTCGAGGATAGGAGACAACTGCCACCGGATCTGGAGCACACTGGAGCCACCAAGTCCCGAGTCCCCAGGTGGCCACCGTCTCCAGCTGTCAGATCTGGTACTGCTGGCAGGAGGCAGAGACAGTTAATGGTGGTGTGTGAAAACACACCCAGTAAACAGTCAGCAATGTCCTCTCCTGTTGGTAGGTGGGAACACACCTCCACATCCTGATCACAATTACATGCAGCGTCTGTGTGAGTTACTTATCCGGTGAGGAGCGAAATCTGTCGTCTCCTCCGCAGTTCCACCGACTCAGCCTCCAGCAGCGGATGAACTCTACGTACGCCTGCAAACAATCTCAAGAATAACACGTATACGTTGTAATACTGAATTACGGCTGAGAGTTTACCTATTGGTTGTAGATATCTCGGCAGCGAGGTGGAGTTGCTGCCCGGCTTTTATGGTGATGTGGTTGTGGTGAAGATGAGTGACAGCTGGTGCTGTTGATGAGTGACAGCTGTCACTCCCGGTTGCTCCGGCGCCCTCTCGTGCCTGAAGCCCGCACTTCAGGCAGGGCGCCCTCTGGTGGTGGGTGAGCAGTACCTCCTCTTCAGCGGCCCAGACAACAAGCATAATGTGTTACTATGCTTTTTTATTTTTTATTCTTTTATTGTGCCTTTTTAATCTTTTAATTAATGTTATCTTGTTTTGTTGAATTGTTTTCTGTTGTGAATTGGCGCTATATAAATGAATTATTTGAATTGAATTGTAAAGTTGCGTTGTGGGAAAAAAAATAAATTAAAGTTTGCTGGAAAGCCTGCGTCTGATGAATAGTGGGAAAACTCAGTGCAAATTTTTAAGCAAAGGGGTCCTTTGACTCTCAGCAAAGGTTTGCTATGTGTGTGCGCCCACGTGCATGTACATGCACACACAGTGAAGTTTAGCTGGCAGCAAGGTTCAGCATCAAAAGCTGTCCAGTGGCTGAGAGCTGTGCACATGCGTGTAAGTGTGGTGTGCGCACACGAAGCAGCTTATTCAGCCGTTATGAAAATACACAACACACACAGATTGTGTGATCATTTCCTCATGTCAGCACTTCTATGCACACTCACGCACGTGAGGTCAGTGAGCTTGGGAGAAAGAGGATGCGAAGGTGTGATTGAATGGAGCCCTCAAGATTCAGATTCCAAAGGTCCTTGAAATATTATATATATATATATATATATATATATATATATATATATACATGTATTCCGTTACTCCCCGTATATATATATATATATATATATATGTGTGTGGTGTGTGTGTGTGGGTGTGTGTGTATGTGTATACAGTGAGGAAATTAAGTATTTGAATGCCCTGCGATTTTGCAAGTTCTCCCACTTAGAAATCATGGAGGGGTCTGAAATTTTCATATTAGGTGCATGTCCACTGTGAGAGACATAATCTAAAAAAAAAAAAAAAAAATCAGGAAATCACAATGTATGATTTTTTAATAATTTATTTGTATTACTGCTGCAAATAAGTATTTCAACACCTGTGAAAATCAATGTAAATATTTGGTACAGTAGCCTTTGTTTGCAGTTACAGAGGTCAAACGTTTCCTGTTGTTTTTCACCAGGTTTGCACACACTGCAGCAGGGATTTTGGCCCATTCCTCCATACAGTTCTTTCAGGTTTGGAGTGATGACAGCATCATGTGTTACTAATGTAATCTTTGTGACTGTGGTCCCAGCTCTCTTCAGGTCATTGACCAGGTCCTCCTGTGTAGTTCTGAGCTTTCTCAGAATCATCCTTACTCCACAAAGTGAGATCTTGCATGAAATCCCAGACTGAGGGAGACTGACAGTCATCTTCTGTTTTTTTTCCACTTTCTAAAAATAATCATAACAGTTGTTTCTTCTACCAAGCTGCTTGCCTGTCCTGTAGTCCATCCCAGCCTTCTGCAGGTCTACAGTTTTGTCCCTGGTGTCCTTAGACAGCTCTTTGGTCTTGGCTATGGTGGACAGGTTGGAGTGTGATTGATTGAGTGTGTGAGCAGGTGTCTTTTATACAGGTAACAAGTTCAAACAGGTGCAATTTAATACAGGTAAAGAGTGCAGAATAAGAGGGCTTCTTAAAGAAAAATTAACAGGTCTGTGTGAGCCAGAATTCTTGCTGGTTGGTACGTGTTCAAATACTTATTTGCAGCAGTAACATACAAATAAATTATTAAAAAAAATGCATTGTGATTTCCGGATTTTTATTTTAGTTTGTTAGATTATGTCTCTCACAGCAGGGGTGGTGGCCAAGTGGTTAATGCGCTTGGTTTCAGTGCAGAAGGTTCTGGGTTCAAATCCCACCCCTGCCACATTTCTCCATGTAATGTGGAGTTGCGTCAGGAAGGGCATCCCGCATAAAACCTGTGCCAATTCAACGTGCAGATCCACCTTGGATTTGCTGTGGCGACCCTGAGTGCAAACAAAGGAGCAGCCGAAGTGACTTACTTTTAGATTCTGTCTCTCACAGTGGACATACACCTAAGATGAAAATTTCAGACCCCTCCGTAATTTCTTATGGCCCAGTCACACGGCACTTAACGAAGGACAATGAAGCCCTGACGAAACAAGAAATCTGGACTTTCGTTGACTTTCGTTGGCATTGTTTAACCTTCGTGAAGCTTCATTCCTGCAGCTGGAGCTTCGTCAGGATTTGAACGAAGGGCAACGAAAACCCCAATTCCTCCGTGTTTCGTTTTGCTGTCGTTCTTGATGTTTTTTAATAGTTTGTTTAGTTTTTGTCACGTTATTGTTTAATTTGACTTCATTGGAGCAGCTGATTGTTTTCACACCATGCAGAAGCCGGTTTGTGAGCGCTGCTTCTGCTGCTGCGTTCATGTACCGTTGGAAATTACAAGGCAAACTCAGCCTATTTGCTTGGATTTTTTTTATCTGGGTAGGGAGTCAGGTTCAATGGGCGGGCACCTTATATAGAAGAATTAATCTTTTGTGTGGATACAATTAATTATTTTGCCACAAGCAACTTCTGAATTTGAAACAACAAAAAAGTGTGTATTTTCCGATGGTACCTGAACACAGCGGTAGCGAGAACAGCAGCTCCTGCGTGCGCTTATTATTTTTATTAAATATAACAATATAAGTGTAAGAATGACGATCCAGCCCTTATGTACATGTTGCAAAGGAAGACAGAATTCACGTTGTGGATCAGCTGCAGCTGGTGGAAATAACCACACGAGTCAATGCGCATTCACACGCACTGATCACTTTACTGCTCATATATAATCAATCATCTTTACACTTATATTTATTCCCTGTTTTGACAGTTTTCTGTTATAAATCCATATATATGGCTTAGTAATGTAATACAGTGATACAGCAGTGACCACAGCACACCAGAGTTTTTTTTTTTTTTAATTGGAGTGAGCGCGCAGCAGACAGTGAGGTTCTGATGATGATGGAGATGATCCCTCTTTTGTTCTGGACGAGGAACCAGAGCAGGTGGTCCACCGACGTGCACACAGATCTCCACAGATTCTGTTTGCAGTTTCTCCAGGACTCAGGCGCTATGAGCTCCGAGTCCTGGAACTCAGAGATACAGACACACACTGCTCCAGCTGTGGCTCCAGAGGCATTTCATTTAAGGTGTCGAGATCATTAGCTTCGGTTTTGTTAATTTCCTCGTTCGTCCCTTTTGCGCTCTTGCTTCACAGGCTATTCGGTGATAAAGCTCTTTCTTCCACCTTTTCTCAACAAATTGTGACTTTTTTTACTTTTTCCCTTCGTTCAGGAATCGTCGTGTGCTGTGTGACTGGGCCATAAGTGGGAGAACTTGCAAAATTGCAGGGTGTTCAAATACTTATTTTCCTCACTATATATATATATATATATATATATATATATATATATATATATATATATATAGATATAATATCATTAGTGTTATAAGGGAGCAATTATTGTGGAAAATACTGAGAAACATGTTCAAAGGTCCTTCCAAATTACATACATTTAATCCAATATGAATGAAATGACAGAGGACAGAGTTCTTATTTGATCCCCTCTGACAATTATCCTAACACAACAACCCATATTATCACAGGTATTTGTAATAAAATGCTGAGAAAAAAAATGTTATCCACAACAACTAGCAGTCATAACTCATCATAACTAGACATGTTTAGTAGCAGAGCTCTGTCTCAGCTCACACATTACCTGCCAGTACAAAATATTGATGCCTGTAATTATTCAGACATTTATGGATTAAAAATATTTTAAACTGAAGACTTTTATGTATATGTACCTAAACTGTTTTTGTATCAAGCTGTAAACATAATTATTATTAAAGTTGGACATTTTAACATGGGATTCTGTAGGAATGTGCTTGTTTTTGGAACCAGCGTCAAGTGTTGAAGGGATATTTTCCCCTCAGTGCATGAGGGTCCATTCCCACTTTCACATGAACTCTTTGTCACGATTTCGGGTAAGAAGACGGTGACTTTCTGACTACTTTATTTAAGAAATGGGATCTCAGATACGTCTAAATGACTAACAGGTCGTCCAGCACACCTGGAAATCCAGGAAAAAGAAACAGAAGTCAGTTTGAGTTCTATTCTCATTTTTACTCAGAATCCTGACAGTAGTTACAAGGTGGATCTGCACAGGGTCGGACTGGGAACAAATTTCGGCCCTGGCATTTTTCCTCTGGACCAGCCCACTATTGGCCCGACGAATCCACCCCCAAACACGCACACCCACCCGTCCATACTGAACCCCCAATGAATAAATACTATACACCTAAACACCATGAACACACACCTAAACACACACTTTCACTGTCATTTCACCTTGATCATAGTACAAAACGCGTTCCCGGCGCCACGAGGGGGCGTCCTGATAACATTAAAGGCAATTACATATTTTGACAAAATGACAAGTTTAAATGACTATATATATATATATATATATATATATATATATATATATATATATATATATATATATATATATATATATATATATATATATATATATATATACAGGTCTGTCAATAAAGTATAGGTCCTTTTAATTTTTTCAAAAACTATATGGATTTCATTCATATGTTTTTACGTCAGACATGCTTGAACCCTCGTGCGCATGCGTGAGTTTTTCCACGCCTGTCGGTGATGTCATTCGCCTGTGAGCACTCCTTGTGGGAGGAGTCGTCCAGCCCCTCGTCGGAATTCCTTTGTCTGAGAAGTTGCTGAGAGACTGGCGCTTTGTTTGATCAAAATTTTTTCTAAACCTGTGAGACACATCGAAGTGGACATGGTTCGAAAAATTAAGCTGGTTTTAGGTGAAAATTAACAGCTGATGAGAGATTTTGAGGTGATACTGTCGCTTTAAGGACTTCCCACGGTGCGAGACGTCGTGCAGCGCTCTCAGGCGCCGTCGTCAGCCTGTTTCAAGCTGAAAACCTCCACATTTCAGGCTCTATTGATCCAGGACGTCGTGAGAGAACAGAGAAGTTTCAGAAGAAGTCGGTTTCAGCATTTTATCCAGATATTCCACTGTTAAAGGAGATTTTTTTTAATGAAAGACGTGCGGACGGATTGCAGCGTCGGCTCGGCTAGTTTTTGAAAAAAATAAAAGGATCTATACTTTATTGACAGCCCTCGTATATATATATATATATATATATATATATATATATATATATATATATATATATATATATATATAAACATCATGAGGTTTATGTCACAGAAATCCTACTTTACAATCACACTGCAGTCATTGTTAAATTATTTCCTTTTGCATTTATAATAAACATTTGTATTTATTTAGTGTTTGTTTTTCTGGTTGAAATAAGATATAAATAATCTACCAGACTTCAAAAAATATACAAGTTTCCATGTTATTTTATTTGTCTAAAAATAAACGTCTGAGGTTCCTTATGTTAAACAAGAAATGATCTAATCTGAAATAACAGGTGATTTTAATGCAGATGAAAGGTTTCTAAAGAAACATTTATTGATTTATTTACCTATTTTAATTACAAGTGTTCTAAACTTTTTTTTAACAGTAATCAGAAATTTTGAGGTAACAACAACAAAAAACATTTCCAAGGATTTTTCTTCAGAAAACTGCTCTATAAATGAGCAGTCCTGTCACACGTTAATGTTTTGTACAGATCAGTGGTTTCTGCACCAATCGGATTGGTCTAATCCATTTTGTAGAGATCAGTGGTTTCTGCCACGAGTCTTCCCTGTTTTGGCCCGACTTGGACAATGCGAAGGTACGTCACAGCTCAGAGTGTCGAAAGTTGGCGCACCTCATTTCGACAGAACACCGGCTCTGTGGTATGCAGGAGATCACTTGACCGAGCGTCTATACGTTCAAATAATGATTTAAAAAAAATACTGTCATCACTCTTCACTCTTAGTCTCTTACAATGGTGCAGCGTAAATACACGAGCTTTCCAGGAGCGCACGTCTCCTCCGCACTTTTTTTTTTGGGGGGGGGGGGGGTGATGATAAACTCATCGCCCCCTTAATTTTTTTTTTTTTTGGTGCCGGGTCTGACAAAACAGAAGCAAAAGCAGCACACAAGCGGAAAAAAAGTTTTTGTCTACAAAGTGTGTGTGTAGAGAGAGAGAGAGAGAGAGAGAGAGAGAGAGAGAGAGAGAGAGAGAGAGAGAGAGAGGGAGGTAATGTGTACCCACTGCTAGGATTCACACAGCAGCAAATTAAAGAGCTGAAGTCCGTAGCTGTTGCATTTAAAGATTAACAAAAGTAAAGCACAGTTAATTAGGATAAAAGAAACTATTCCAACCTTGTAATCAGTAGGATAGCGGAGAGAAGTCCAGGCGCCGAGGAGTCAGTATATTCAGGGGCGGGAGCGGCCGCCTGCTCTTCTTGCAATCTGATTGGCCACCCTGTATGCTTCTCCAATTGTCATTGGCTGTTGGTCATGTCAATCATTGTGCTCGATGTAAGTCTCCGTTGTGTGATCAAACAAACAAAACTGAAACCTAGAATAAGACTGCGCCGTGTATGAAACACTACAGAACTTTTATTTTGACACAAATTTAGGAAGTGGTTCTGCAGCCGCGCCGATTAAATGCTGTAGCTTCACCGATCACGGACTTTCCTCGTGTTGACAGCAGCGCGCGGTTCGAGAACACTGTATATTTCCATAATCTCTATAAATATGGAAGGGCCGGCCCATGCACGTCTAAATCACAGATTATCAGTCCGAGCCTGGATCTGCATGTTGAATTGACCCACATTTAATCTAGATGCTCTTCCTGATGCAACTCCACCATTACATGGAGATCTTGAACTGAGCACCTTCTGCACTAGAAGCAATCACACTTAACCACTATCTTCACCATTTTGTCGCTGCCCGATCTGTGAGGGTGTGTCAGCTTTAGTCGAATAATGTGACAGGATTCCAATCTCAGCTCCCCACTGTGGGCAAGGAAGGAAGGAATGACAATGAATTTGGGAGGAACAGATTGTGGGGAGAAAATGAAAAGGCAGCACTAAAAGAACAAGGACAAAGGAAGGAGAGAAGGGAAGGAGGTGGAAGGGGAATGGCACAACACCATACAGCACGTGTGAGAGATGAAGAGCGAGGTTCTGGATGAGGTTCAGAAGGTCCGGCGCATTAATGAGTTCAGAGTTTAAATCCACACGCTTTCTCTTCATGAAAGTCGTGCAAAGGTCTGCACGCCGGTCCTGAGGGACACGCCGGTAAGGACGACGTCACTTAATGTTCTTTGGAAAACTGGTTATTTTCTCCGGGTTAATTAAAAAGGTGTCCAGCAGCGCTATGAAAAAGGGGAGGGGCTGCCTGAGTACTGTTGGACTTCAGAGTTGGTGCCAGAAATATGGGCTTAGTTTTACAAAGCACTTGACCCTCCGCTCGTTGCACAAAACAGAAAAACTTTGCAGGAACTTTTTTTCAAATAGCGAATTTTTGGCAAATGCCTACTTGCTTCTGAGTGATTGTGAGATGAATCGTAAGGTGTTGTTAGCAGCTCTGATCTTAAGTGCCTTGTTTAAATTAGCTTATTTTCGTGTAGAACAAGGAAATGTTCCCAAAGCAGATTGTAGACAGCGAGAGAAGAAAAATGCAGACATTTCAGGATGTTTATTAAAATTCAGGCTGACCTGAGCTACTGACAAATGGAATTTGTACAAGCACAAATTGCCTTTATGAGGCAATTTAACATTCAATAAAAACTTTTCTCCGTCCTCATTATTATGATCTACCTTATGACATAAACTCTATTTTAATATACAGTATTTACCAATATTTTCCGTATACGTGGCACCTCTCAAAAAATAAGCCTATTGAGAGCAAAAAAATAGATGTTTACCTTATTTCTGTAGGTGGATCTAACTTTTTTAACACAGCATTTCTCTGGGTGCATGTTTAACACAGGTAGGAAATCAAATCAAATCAATTTTATTTATATAGCGCCAAATCACAACAAACAGCTCCTGCTCTTAGTTGCTCCACTGGAATTATTATCTTCCATGGCTTTAAACACACATCCACTTTGACCGCAGTCACCCAAATTTTAACTTTGTGTTCGTCAATATTGACTGAAATATCACTCTTTTGTGAGCTGGTGTTCTGCCTAAATCAAATCAAATCAACTTTATTTATATAGCACCAAATCACAACAAACAGTTGCCCCAAGGTGCTTTATATTGTAAGGCAGGCCATACAATAATTACGGAAAAACCCCAACGGTCAAAACGACCCCCTGTGAGCAAGCACTTGGCAACAGTGGGAAGGAAAAAACTCCTTTTAACAGGAAGAAACCTCCAGCAGAACCAGGTTCAGGGAGGGGCAGTCTTCTGCTGGGACTGGTTGGGGCTGAGGGAGAGAATCAGGAAAAAGACATGCTGTGGAAGAGAGCAGAGATCAATCACTAATGATTAAATGCAGAGTGGTGCATACAGAGCAAAAAGAGAAAGAAACAGTGCATCATGGGAACCCCCCAGCAGTCTAAGTCTATAGCAGCATAACTAAGGGATGGTTCAGGGTCACCTATCCAGCCCTAACTATAAGCTTTAACAAAACGTTTTAAGCCTAATCTTAAAAGTAGAGAGGGTGTCTGTCTCCCTGATCCGAATTGGGAGCTGGTTCCAGAGGAGAGGAGCCTGAAAGGCCCGACCACTGCATACTGCGGTGGAGGTGGATGCGCCTACTGAGGTGGTATCCAGATTACAGATTTTGACGGTATCTCGTTAGGCGCACTGACGAAGCTCGTGACGTCTACTAAAAGCACAACCTGTTTAATTGATCCTATACCAACGAAACTGTTTAAGGACTTGTGCCCATTCTTGGACCAACTGTGCTGGAAATTGTAAATCTCTCATTGACTTCTGGATCTGTTCCTAGGTGTTTAAGTCTGCAGTGAGCAAACCATTACTTAAAAAATCTAATCTCGACCCTAGTGTATTGAAGAATTATAGACCGATATCAAATGTGTCATTTGTTCTAAAATCCTGGAAAAGTGGTCTCGCGACAGCTCATGGACTATCTCACTGAGAATATCTTTTTGAGCCACTGCAGTCTGCTTTTAGAAGATTTCACTCCACAGAGACAGCACTTACTAAAGTAGTGAATGACCTTTTGCGAGCAATGGACTCAGATATCACTACGGTCCTGGTGCTGCTGGATCTTAGTGCTGCATTTGACACAGTGGATTACCATATTCTACTCAATAGGCTGGAGAATCACTTTGGGATTACTGGAACTGCTCTTGCATGGTTGACGTCGTACTTGTCTAGTCGTTCCTACTGTGTATTGTGTAATGGAACCCTCCTCCGATCGTAGAGACATGAAGTTTGGGGTTCCTCAGGGATCCGTTTTGGGCCCCTTGCTTTTTTATCTTTATGTAGCACCCCTCGGGAATATATTGCGGCGTTTTGGGATTCCCTTTCATTGCTATGCTGATGACACTCAATTGTATATGCCAATACTGCTGGTAATCTACTCACATAAAGTCCTTGGAGGATTGTCTTGCATCAGTGAGAAGTTGGATGTCTAGTAATTTCCTACTTTTAAATTCTGATAAGACTGAGGTTATGGTTTTTGGTCCAGCGAGATATCGGCATCAATTTGATCAGCTAGCATTTAGCTTAGGTCCATGTGTTATACATCATACGGATAAAGTGAGGAACCTTGGAGTAATTTTTGATCCTGCATTGTCCTTTGATCTCCACATTAGAGACATTACAAGGACTGCCTTTTTTCATTTGCGAAATATAGCGAGGATCCGTCCTATTCTGTCTATGGCTGATGCTGAGACTTTGATTCATGCGTTTGTCTCTTCTAGATTGGACTATTGTAATGCTCTATTCTCTGACTTACCGCAGTCCAGGATCAGGGGTCTTCAATTGGTTCAGAATGCTGCTGCCAGACTTTTGACACGGAGCAGAAAGTTTGACCACATACGCCAATTTTGGCATCCCTGCACTGGCTTCCTGTTTCTGCAAGATCGGATTTTAAAGTACTGATTTTAGTTTATAAAATTGTTCATGGATCTTGCGCCTCCCTATCTGGCTGACTTGATAAGCCCCTATGTACCAGCTCGGGCCCTGCGTTCTCAGGGTGCAGGACTTATGTGTGTTCCCAGGGTGAATAAGAAGTCTGCCGGTCACAGAGCTTTCTCCTATCGTGCCCCAGCTCTGTGGAACGATCTGCCGGCACACATTCGGCAGTCGGACACTGTGGAGACCTTTAAATCACATTTAAAGACTCATTTGTTTTCCCTGTTTTATCATTAGTGTTATGATGTGTTTTTAATCTTGTACTTTTTTACTGCTGTTTTTTTCTTATGGTTGTTTTTATTGTGTTTTAAATTTTAATTGTTTTTATGTTGTGAAGCGCCTTGAGATGATTTTGTCATGAATTGGCGCTATATAATTAATAAATTTGGATTTGAATTTGAAAGCTGAAGGCTCTGCCTCCCATTCTACTCTTACAAACCCTAGAACTACAAGTTCTATTGGGGTGATATGGTACTAAGAGGTCCCTAAGATAAGATGTGACCTGATTATTCAAAACCTTATAAGTAAGAAGAAGAATTTTAAATTCTATTCTAGAATTAACAGGAAGCCAATGAAGAGAGGCCAATATGGGTGAAATATGCTCTCTCCTTCTAGTCCCCGTCAGTACTCTAGTTGCAAGCATTTTGAATTAACTGAAGTCAGTGCGCACATGTGCACACAACAGCATGTGCTGTTACTTAAAAAAAACTTTTAAAGACCAAAAATAAGTACAAAGAACAAATAAAGGTGCAGTATATTAGATGTTATTAGATGCAGTTTGGACAAAAGAAAATACCAGATGGACACACATTGCTGGACTAATGCCATATGATACACATCACTGGACAGCCGATTCTCAATACGTATCATAATATCAAAAATTTTTGTGCTCAGTATTGGTTATATAAATTTTATTTAAATGCATGTATACCTTCACATCCCAGTTTATTTATACAGAAAACCTTAATGTAGAAAACATTTTTGTGTGGCTTATCAATTCCACTTAGTGATTAAATATTTTAGTTGTTAAAACCATTATTACTACTAATACTACTAGTAGTACTAGTGTACATAAAAAAAAAAAAAATCATTGAGAAACGTAGTTCCTTAATTCTATGTGTGTATCTGTTGGGGGGGGGTACTTTTGGCTCAGTCCCTGCCAGTGAGCACAAAGGTAAGAAGGTTTTATACATGCTTCTTTAACTCGTGCCATCCTCAGAAAGAGACTTTGTATGCCTTTGGAAGACAAAAAAAAAAAAAAGCCCAAGGCCTTAGTATTTTTTTTGTTTGTTTGTGTCACCACAGGTGTGCTGCTGTTCCTTGGATTTATCTGCTGTTGGCTCCACGTCTCTTCACACATACCATGATCTATGACATCTAGTGCAAGAATGAGGAACTGCATGCCAATTGTGAAAAATCGGAGCTGCCTCCAATGCCTTGTACACCTGTTGCTACAGCTATTTGCACACAGCAGCAGCTGAAAGACAGAATGTGCCCTGTGAGAGCCCATTTGATCCCTCTGGCGGCAGGTGTTGGCCAAATTCCAGGTGACACACACAAACATCTAACACCGCTTGCTTGGCACTTAGGAAATGTGTGGCCACGCCTATCCGTCAACATCGATGTTCGCTCATACGAGCTGTTCCGCCGTGCTTCTCCCTGATTTGCGCTTATTCGTACTATGTGTGAAGGGGGCCCTTAACACAGCCAGAGGGTGTGCACAGAATTTGAAAGAAAAACAAATCATAAATATATTTCCAAAGCACCACGGTTGTGCTGCTCTTGTCTGTTGCATCGTCACCACACTGTGAGACACAGTGTGATGGTGCAAACTGTTTCAAAGAGATTGGAGCTGCTGCAAAAAACCTGGGACTAGCGGCTTACCATTGTGAGTGGTGATATATCAAAACCATACCGAACGTCTCATACCGGTATCGACCCTAAACCCACATCCCTGGAAACACTATAATAAAAATGAGCCCATTTGATTTTTTAATAACATATTTAGTTTGGGATTTTTGTGCATTGTTGTATTTCCTTTTTGTTCGCATTTATTTTCTGAAAGTTGTAGCTTATTTTGTTTAGTTCCTTGATTATTGGGAATGCCCTGTATAAAAATAATAATAAGAGTAATTGCAAATGCATGATATTTCAACATATAAGTCACACCTGAATCTAAGTCATAGGACATAACTGGACAACACTTTCATTGCTAATAAAAATGAAAGCTTGTCAAAGAAAGAAAAGTCACAGAGCGCTGACCTGATGAGATTCAACTGTTTCTTTGAATTGTCAAAGAAGTAATTTGGTGAAAGCTTCGATACTTCAGTCACATGAATGTATTCTCTTTTGGCTGCTCCATGTGTTGTCATCATACTGACATCTGCTGGTCGAATTATTTATAGCACAATGCTATAAAATGATGATTTTAAAATTGATGGTTGAAAAACCCATGTACTATTAGCATTTGTAGTGATGTTTTATACCTGAAACGCTCCCTCTGAGATGCTGTGCAGCTGGTTGTTGGCCAGTATGAGGTGTCGAAGGTTAACCAGACCCTGGAAGTGGGAGTCATCCAGAATGGTAAGGCGGTTGGCATCCAGGTGGAGTGCATGAAGATCTTGGAGGTCGGCGAAGGCGTACGGTCGGATTTGGCTGATGGTGTTTCTGCTCAAGGTCAGGTGGATCTGAGCGTGTAGACAAAGAACGGGAAGAACACAAAACCATTGTCAACACAAATGCTTCCAATGGCACCAAAACCTTTACTTGAAACCTTTTCACTTTGAGATCACAAAAATGTGATTGCAGCTGTAGCCAGTGAGTGAAGACGGGAAAACTTTTGTTTATTTCTGTTTGTGCATGTGTAGATTTCACCGCCAATGTCATATTTTTCTTCACTAAAAGTGCTAGTCACTGCCATCAACAATAAACATGATGCAAGTTTAAAGTCAGGGAAAATATGGTTTGGAGTTTATTTTGAGATCTGTTGAAGTTGCCCTTTTGACACCCACACATCCTTTTCGGCAATTTATGGATGAAGTGATGAAGTGCATCTGCTGAAGGTTAACACAGGACTCAGAAAAATGCAGCAATGCTTTAATAATATGAGTAAGAGTATTTAAAAAAAGTGAACTTGTCCTTCAAGGACACGTCATAGTTGGTGAGATACTTCAGTTGATGAGTCTTCACTGAAGAAAACTAAGAGGCTGGTGTTTAAACAGAGTGCTTAGAGCTACAGTTGGAGGATTTAAGGGTGAGGATTAGCAGAAATGGAATACAGCATTCATAACAATCTGTTCATTACTGCTTCAACAAATGAATGTTTCCCAAAGCTTGGATACATACAAGGGAGTGCACCCTCTCATGGAGGCCACCATCTTCCACTGCTATGTTGATACAGCTCAAAAGGGATGTACTTTATTTTTCAGAGTATAAGTTAAAGAGGAAAAACCCAGATATAAGGTTGGGCTGGAGTATAAGTTGCACCTGTTAAACATTTTGTCTTGAAGAAGAAAAATCTAAATAAAATGCTGTTTTCCAGTTTATAAATTGGAAATGTTGTTTTATCATGTCCATAATTTGGGATTTTTCTGTGCAATGTTCTATCGTACTTTTTAATATTGGCATTGGTTCTTTTATTATTGACTTAATTTTGTTCAATCCTTTAAAATAGACTTTCACAGGAATCAAACAATAATGCTAATTACTATTATTATTACTATGTGTTATAAAAGTTAATGTTAATGTGCTATGAAATATATTTTCCATTATCAGCGTCTTAGTAATTGATTGAACAATGCCATGGAGGAGGAAGAGCATAGATAGGATTGATAAAGTGAGACATTCGTTCATCAGTGCATGATGAAGAAGCAGAAAACAGACTGTGTGACTGATTGTCTTATGCTATGTGATGAGACGAGACATTATACCACCAATGCATGATGAATGATTGATTGAGAACGGACTTTGAAACTGACTGTCTTTTACTATCAAATGATTTAATTCATTGGACTTTGGCACATCTTGGAACTGTATACCTGTACAAGTGACATGAAAACTGAATGTATTTGTATTGCTCTTCAGACCTACACTCTGTATGGCATGTACCTAAATAAAAGATCTTAGAAACTGAAACTTTTTCCTCTGGTGTTTGTTGTCTGTCTCAGAGAGTTTTTAGGTAATTTTTCCTAACATTATGAACAGCCACTGCATGATTTTTCAGTATAGAAGTCACACGTGAGTATAAGTAACAGGTGAGTATAAGTAACAGGACCTCCAAGATTAGTTAAAAAACAAACCTGTGACTTAAACTCTGGAAAATACAGTAGTAACTATACTTTTCACATTTTGCATCACGGACAGAAAACTGGCAAAAAATAAAAAATAAAAACGGCATAAACAGTGGTTGCTTCCATGTCCATTCACTACCAGTTGTTGGTGGGAAGTGATTGTTTAGTGGTTTAATTAATTAATGTATCTGGTCTGCCCACTCATTAGTCCTCAATAACAAATTTAAAGAAATTCAATTTCAAGATTTTACATAAACACAGAACACCAGTCTTTTTGAATAAGATTGACTCAAGAAGATCACCTTTGTGTCTTAAATGTAAGACAACTGATGGAACTTATCTGTGCTGCTTCTGGACCTGCCCAAAGATTTCCAAATTCTGGTTTTGTATAATTAAGGAAATAAGCCATATTTTGAATTTGTAAAGATCCGGGTCAGTCCTTGTTGGGGCTTCCACCCCTAAACAAACTTCAAGATAAACATAAATTTAAATTGCTGAGTAAATTATTATTCATGGCACAAAAATGTGTACTATTCAAATGGATAAATGAGAAACCACCAACTGTCATGCAGTGGTATGAAGAAATTTTCAGAGTTCTACCCATGGAAAGTCAGTCCATTCGTGCAACCTAACAAGCTTGCAATCCCTGATTTTTGCCAAATGGAGGATCAGACATGTCAATTAACACAGGGGAAGGGAAGAGAGCACGAATAATCACCAGACAGGATAACACAATCTGCAACTTCACCACTAGATGGCAGTAAATTCTACACACTGTGGCTTTAAAGTTTGAGTACTACAGATGGAGTGGTAGAAACAAACAGCACCCAGGACTCGGTATATGAATAGAATGACGCCTCTGGCGTTGGCAGATTCAACTGTACACAGAACATCCAAACTGTGAGCATTGAGATTTAATCTGTTTCCACCCACATGTTTCCAAACTCGTTTGGGGAAAACACAGTGATCACCAGAGAGATCTGCGGCATGCTGTGTCACCACCACATGACTAAAATCCTTTCCTCACTCTGCCTCCACCAGGAGCGAGCACCATGTGGGCCCTCGTCTTCACTCAGGGGGGAACTGATTTTTCAAATCAGTGAGGACGAGAACGTTTCAAGCTGCGACAAGCATCTTTATTTAAAACAAAGTGGAGTTTAGCATTTTCTTATACTGAAGCTTCAAAGTACCTCATTTTCACCTCAGCTTGATGACGGCGGAATAAACTGGTAAAGCGACCAGATTTCAGATCTGCTCTCAACATATTGTGTTAGGACAAGCAGATGTTCGTTACGTTTTCTAAGTTCAGTGTGATGTAAACGTGAGAACCAGACTCACGGTGCTGGATTGAGCTTCTTCACTGTGTTACTGGGAAAAATAAAATATAAACAAATCACGCACACACACACACACACACACACACACACGCTTTTTTTGGGTTATCTCAATAACAATGAAACCTAGATGGATCAGAGTAGGTGGGCATATTACTTTGATAGATATCTAAAGGTGATTAAATTTGAAGTAGTTTTATCCAAGGATAAAGGACATGGAAAACATGATCCAACCCCCACCCACCAAAAAAAAGAAACACATTTTTTTAAAGCTAAAAAAAACCCAAAAGAATCTTGGATTAACCCTCTGGGGTCCGAGGGCATTTTTTGGCCAGTTCACTCGCCTGGCATAAATGTTTTATTATTGCTGTTAACAGCTCTCCCTGCATCCCACAATCAAGTTTTATGTCTCTTTTTCAGGACAACCTGTTCTTTCATAATATATATGCTTTTGTTGTGTTTTATAAGTGTAATAAAGGTTTACAATAAAAAAATAACAAAGGAAACAATAAAGCAAAAAATTATTTTCCACACACATTTATTCAAAACACACAGCAAACTATAATAAACAACTGTTTTGACACTTTATAAAGGTAATTTGAGGTCTTGTGTGAAAGACTGTACAACAAAAAAGTTCAAACAATAAACACAAATGCACATTTTAAACAATATATACAAAATGGTCTATGCATTTATGCTCCAGTCTGAGGAGCGGCCCCTCTACCTCACCTCATTGATATGGTAAACAGTGCTTTATGCCAGAGGGAGAGAGCCACAGAGCAATCCAGTAACGTTCAAATGCAAACTAGTGGAGCAATCCTGATAGTTACAAACTCTTTGTTTGAGCATGTGAGATTGTCATCAGAGGCTCTTCGTCTGCTCCGTCTGCTTTCACTTTCGCTATGCGTAATGGCGCAGGGCACACTGGAGGAGTTAGGGGGCTATTCAAACAGGCCAACTAGTAAGATATCACTCCTGAAAATGATTTTTGGTTTATCACGTGAGGTAAATCTGCCCTATGATTGGATTTTCGAAAACCATGTGACGGTGAACCAATTCTGATTGGACACTCACATTGCGCACGTCATCACACAGCTTCAATGAGGAGTACAAAGACGGCCGACAGTGGATTGAAAGTCAGCGGAGTTAACTTTTCAGCAAAAAATGTAAGTTTCTATCTCATATCATTAAAAAGTTATTTATAATTTAGTAAAGCTTGGTCCCAGCCATTGTATACGACAGCGTCGGCCCCTGAGAGTTAATCAAACTTGGTGCGACTGTTACGTGGATAGATATCTAAAGATTACTAAATTTTGGAGTAGTTTGGTCAAAGGTCAAGGAAAACCGTCCAAAAAAACAGTTTTTATTTTGAATATCTAAACAACCAAGAGACCTAGATGGATGATTTTAACCATTTGTTGATCAGCCAAATATTTGTGACTGACTGGTATGAATGACATGATAATGAAGTCACATAGAAGTCATACAAAGTCAAAAACACCATAACAGACAGTACGTTTGTATTGTGTTGTGTGCAGGTTGTTCATCAGCCCTATGATGTCTTTACTTTTCTGGTCTGTTTGCTAAAAACCCTAATTTATACCCTCCTACATGTTTATCCTGAACTTTAATACCCCTGTCACACGTAGCCACAATGACGCCGAATGGCGTCAGAATGACAAATCAACCCACATCTGAAAAGTGTCAGATTTCAGTTCCAAAACATTCTGACAGCAGTCTTTGAAAGTCCACCCACATGGTTGGTCCCAGTTGGCTGGCTGTCCCAACTGTGTTGCACATGTTTTGAACATGTGCAACACCTATCCGATGGCAGTCTGAGCGCCATCTGTGTGCAATTTACATACGATTTAATTACAATTTGGGTGCGTATGAGGGAACCTGCGGCATGACCTGCACATGCCACTTATCCACTTATAATGTCCACTTCCACTACTCTCTGACTGGCTTCCTGTCTCTGTGAGATCAGATTTTAAGGTTCTACTACTAGCCTATAAAATTGTTCCCAGACTGGCACCGCCCTAGCTAGCTGATCTAATTCAACCCTACGTTTGCATTCTCAGGGTGCAAAACTACTTAGTGTCCCTAGGGTGAATAAAAAGTCTGTGCGTCAAAGAGCTTTCTCTTATTGTGCCCCTGTTCTGTGGAATGATCTCCCTGCATCAATAAAACAGTCAGATTCTGTAGAGACTTTCAAGTCCAGACTTAAGACGCACTTATTTTCTCTTTCGTATGGCTAGCATTGTTGGGAAAGTGTAGTGACACGGACCCACAACAGGGGGCGTAAATGAACAGACAATGGGTGAGCCAAAAATACAACACTTTACTGTTGTGAAATGTGCACAACGAAATACAGACAAATGCAGAATTTGGATTATAGTCAAATATACAAAGGTGACGTGTGGGCAGGCACGAGGATAGGAGACAACTGTCCAGAGAATAGCCGGGTCCCACACGATTTCCACCGCCACCGGATCTGGAGCACACTGGAGCCGCCAAGTCACGAGTCCCCAGGTGGCCACCGTCTCCAGCTGTCAGATCTGGTACTGCAGGCAGGAGGCAGAGACAGTTAATGGTGGATGTGTGAAAACACACCCAGTAAACAGTCAGCAACATCCTCTCCTGTCGGTAGGTGGGAAACACACCTCCACCTCCTGATCACAATTACATGCAGCATCTGTGTGAGTTACTTATCCGGTGAGGAGCGAAATCCGTCATCTCCTCCACAGTTCCACCGACTCAGCCTCCAGCTGCGGATGAACTCTACGTACGCCTGCAAACAATCTCAAGAATAACACGTATATGTTGTAATACTGAATTACGGCTGAGAGTTTACCTATTGGTTGTAGATATCTCGGCAGCGAGGTGGAGTTGCTGCCCGGCTTTTATGGTGATGTGGTTGTGGTGAAGACGAGTGACAGCTGGTGCTGTTGATGAGTGACAGCTGTCACTCCCGGTTGCTCCGGCGCCCTCTCGTGCCTGAAGCCCACACTTCAGGCAGGGCGCTCTCTGGTGGTGGGCCAGCAGTACCTCCTCTTCAGCGGCCCACACAACAGGACTCCCCCCTCAACGGGTGCCTCCTGGCTTGTCGGGGTGTCGGGTGTAGAAATCGGCCAGGAGGGCCGGGTCCAGGATGAAGCTCCTCTTCACTCAGGAGTGTTCCTCAGGTCCATACCCCTCCCAGTCCACCAAGTACTGGAACCCCCGGCCCTTCCGACGGATGTCCAGGAGCCGGCTTACTGTCCATGCCGACTCTCCGTCGATGATCCGGGCAGGAGGTGGTGCCGGTCCGGGGGTGCAGAGAGGTGAAGTGTGGCAGGGCTTGATCCTTGACACATGAAAGACTGGATGGATCCGCAGCGAAGCTGGTAGCTTCAGCTTCACTGCGGCCGGGCTGAGGACTTTCAGGGTGGGGAACGGTCCAATAAATCTGTCCTTCAGTTTTTGGGATTCCACTTGCAGGGGAATGTCTTTGGTGGATAGCCAAACCTCCTGCCCGGGCTGGTATACAGGGGCCGGGGACCGCCGGTGATCTGCATGGGCCTTGGCCCTCGTCCGGGCTTTCAGCAGGGCAGAGCGGGCCGTACGCCACACCCGACGGCACCTTCTTAGGTGGGCCTGGACCGAGGGCATGCCGACCTCTCCCTCAACGAGCGGAAACAATGGGGGCTGATACCCCAAACATACCTCAAACGGGGAGAGGCCGGTGGCAGATGAAAGTTGGCTATTGTGAGCGTACTCGATCCAGGCCAGATGGTTGCTCCAGGCTGTCGGGTGCGTGGAGGTCATGCAGCGGAGAGCCTGTTCCAAATCCTGGTTGGCCCGCTCTGCCTGTCCGTTCGTCTGGGGATGGTACCCGGACGAAAGGCTGACGGTGGCCCCCAGTTCCTTACAGAAACTCCTCCAGACTTGCGAGGTGAACTGGGCACCATGGTCGGTGACAATGTCAGATGGAATCCCATGCAGACGTACGACATAGTGGACCAGGAGGTCTGCTGTCTCCTGGGCCGTTGGGAGCTTCGGGAGGGCCACGAAGTGGGCCGCCTTGGAGAACCGGTCCACTATCGTGAGTATGGTGGTCATGCCCTGGGACGGCGGGAGGCCTGTAACGAAGTCCAGGCCGATGTGGGACCAGGGGCGGTGAGGCACAGTTAGTGGCTGGAGGAGTCCCTGTGCCCGTTGGTGGTCGGCTTTTCCCCTGGTGCAGGTGGTGCAGGCCTGGACATACTCCCGGATGTCGGCTTCCATCGACGCCCACCAGAAGCACTGCCGGACCACTGCCACAGTTCTTCGCACCCCTGGGTGACAGGAGAGCTTGGAACTGTGACAGAAGTCCAAGACTGCAGCTCTGGCTTCTGGTGGGACATATAACTTGTCCTTTGGGCCAGTTCCTGGGTCCGGGTTCTGTGCCAGGGCCTCCCGGACGGTCTTCTCCATGTCCCAGGTGAGGGTGGCCATGACAGTGGACTCGGGGATGATGGTTTCCGTTGGATCTGACAGCTCGGTTTTGACTTCCTCTTCGTGAACCCGGGACAAGGCGTCAGATCTTTGGTTCTTGGTCCCGGGGTGGTAGGTGATCTGGAAGTCAAACGCCCGAAGAACAATGACCAGGCTTGCCTGGGGTTCAGACGCTTGGCGGTCCGGATGTACTCCAGGTTCCGATGGTCCGTGAAAACCACGAATGGAACCGCAGCTCCCTCCAACAGGTGTCTCCACACCTCAAGAGCCTCTTTCACCACAAGGAGTTCTCGATTGCCCACGTCATAGTTTCGCTCAGCCGGGGTCAACCTACGGGAAAAATAGGCACAGGGGTGGAGGACGTTGTCGGACTCCCTGCTCTGGGACAGCACGGCTCCTATCCCTGAGTCAGTGGCATCCACTTCAATGACAAACTGGCGGCTCGGGTCAGGCTGCACCAGAACCGGTGCAGTCGAAAACCGGCGTTTCAACTCCCTACACGCGGCTTCGCACCGATCTGACCAGGTGAAGGGGAATTTGGAGGAGGCCAGGGGTGTCAAGGGACTAACCACCTGACTGTAGTCCTTGATAAACCTCCTGTAGAAATTTGCAAAGCCGAGTAACTGTTGCAGCTTCCTACGGCTTGTTGGTTGGGGCCAATCTCTCACCGCCCCAACCTTAGCTGGATCAGGGGCGACGGAGTTGGAGGAGATGATAAACCCCAGGAAGGACAACAATGTGCAGTGGAACTCGCACTTCTCGCCCTTCATAAACAGCCGGTTCTCCAACAACCGCTGCAGGACCTGACGTACATGCTGAACATGGGTCTCAGGATCCGGGGAAAAGATGAGTATATCGTCCAGATATACGAAGATGAATCGGTGCAGGAAGTCCTGCAAGATGTCATTTACCAAAGCTTGGAACGTTGCGGGGGCGTTAGTGAGGCCAAACGGCATGACCAGGTACTCAAAGTGACCAAATGGGGTGTTAAATGCTGTCTTCCATTTGTCTCCCTTCTGGATCCGAACCAGGTGGTACACATTCCTAAGATCCAGCTTTGTGAAAATTTTGGCTCCATGCATGGGCGTGAACACTGAATCCAACAGGGGCAACGGGTATCGATTGCGAACCATAATCTCGTTCAGCCCTCTGTAATCAATGCATGGACGGAGTCCGCCGTCTTTCTTGCCCACAAAAAAGAAACCAGCACCCATTGGGGAGGTGGAGTTCCGGATCAGCCCGGCAGCTAACGAGTCCCGGATGTAGGTTTCCATTGATTCGCGCTCTGGATGTGAGAGGTTGTACAGCCTGCTGGACGGGTACTCAACGCCCGGGATCAAATCAATGGCGCAATCATATGGACGGTGCGGGGGAAGAGTGAGTGCCAGATCTTTGCTGAAGACGTCAACAAGATCGTGGTACTCCTACGGCACCGCCGTCAGATTGGGTGGGACTTTAACCTCCTCATTAGCAGTCAAACCGGGGAGAACCGAGGATCCTAAACACTCCCGGTGGCAGGTTTTGCTCCACTGAGCCACAACCCCAGACGGCCAATCAATCCGGGGATTGTGTTTTATCATCCACGGGAAGCCCAAAATTTCGCGGGAGGTAGAAGGAGTCACATAAAACTCAATCTCTTCCCGATGATTCCCAGACACTACAAGAGTTACAGGTAGTGTCTTGTGTGTGATTAAAGGGAGAAGGGTGCCATCTAGTGCCCGCACCTTCAATGGTGAAGGGAGCGCCACTAGAGGGAGCCCTACTTCCCTTGCCCATCTGCTGTCCAGCAGATTCCCTTCTGACCCCGTGTCCACCAGTGCTGGGGCTTGAAGGGTTAGATCCCCACTCAGGATCGTAACTGGGAGATGTGCAGAAAGGCGTGTGTGTGTCCCACGTGAATTTCTTGGCCCACCCTTATCCCAGTTTCTAAGGGCGGGCGTTGGTGTTTAACTGCTTGGGGCAGTCTCTCTGCTGATGCTCGCTTGAGCCGCAGATAAAGCACTCCCCGTGGGCCAGTCTCTTCTGTTTGTTAGAAGCTCTTAATTTAGTCATGCTCGTGTCCATAACATCGTCAGCAGGGGGAGTTGTTACCACACGGATCGCTGAGGCTGTGGAGCGTGGGGAGGGCGGAACCTTTTCGAACCTGGAAGGGAGAGGGATGGCGCGTGCCCGGCCACGTCCTTTGTCTCGCTCCCGACTGCGTTCTTCTAACCGATTGTCTAATCGTATAACTAGATCAATAAGCCCGTCCAAATCCCGCGGCTCATCCTTAGCCACCAGGTGCTCCTTCAGGACCAACGACAGTCTGTTTACGAAGGCGGCGCGGAACGCAGTAGTAGTCCAGCCGGACCTCGCAGCCACGATGCGGAAATCGACTGCATACTCAGCTGCACTCCGACGCCCCTGTCTCATAGACAGGAGCACTGTTGAAGCGGTCTCGCCTCTATTTGGGTGATCAAAGACTGTTCTGAACTCCCTCACAAACCCAGTATATGTTGTTAGGAGCCGTGAATTATGCTCCCAAAGCGCTGTAGCCCAGGTGCGTGCCTCACCTCGAAGCAAATTAATTACATAAGCCACCCGGCTGGAGTATGACGCGTACATCACGGGACGCTGTGCAAAGACGAGCGAACACTGCATCAAGAAGTCTGCGCACGTCTCCACACAGCCTCCGTACGGCTCCGGGGGACTTATGTATGCTTCAGGGGATGGTGGGGAGGTTCGTTGAATGACCATTGGAACGTCTATATTTGGCACCAGGACAGCAGGAGGAGGAGCTGCAGCAGCGCCCTGTGTGCGCGCTTCCACCTGTGCGGTGAGAGCCTCCATCGTGCGATTGAGAATGACGTTCTTCTCGGTCATTAAATCCAACCGAGCAGTGAAGGCGGTGAGGATTTGCTGTAACTCACCTACCACGCCTCCCGCTGGCGCCTGTGCACCCTGCTCTTCCATTGGTTGTTCAACAGATGGTTGACGCCCCTCGGAATCCATGACGCTGGCCGAGATATCCTGTTGGGAAAGTGTAGTGACACAGACCCACAACAGGGGGCGTAAATGAATGGACAATGGGTGAGCCAAAAATACAACACTTTACTGTTGTGAAATGTGCACAACGAAATACAGACAAATGCAGAATTTGGATTATAGTCAAATATAAAAAGGTGACGTGTGGGCAGGCTCGAGGATAGGAGACAACTGCCACCGGATCTGGAGCACACTGGAGCCACCAAGTCCCGAGTCCCCAGGTGGCCACCGTCTCCAGCTGTCAGATCTGGTACTGCTGGCAGGAGGCAGAGACAGTTAATGGTGGATGTGTGAAAACACACCCAGTAAACAGTCAGCAATGTCCTCTCCTGTTGGTAGGTGGGAAACACACCTCCACATCCTGATCACAATTACATGCAGCGTCTGTGTGAGTTACTTATCCGGTGAGGAGCGAAATCTGTCGTCTCCTCCGCAGTTCCACCGACTCAGCCTCCAGCAGCGGATGAACTCTACGTACGCCTGCAAACAATCTCAAGAATAACACGTATACGTTGTAATACTGAATTACGGCTGAGAGTTTACCTATTGGTTGTAGATATCTCGGCAGCGAGGTGGAGTTGCTGCCCGGCTTTTATGGTGATGTGGTTGTGGTGAAGATGAGTGACAGCTGGTGCTGTTGATGAGTGACAGCTGTCACTCCCGGTTGCTCCGGCGCCCTCTCGTGCCTGAAGCCCGCACTTCAGGCAGGGCGCCCTCTGGTGGTGGGTGAGCAGTACCTCCTCTTCAGCGGCCCAGACAACAAGCATAATGTGTTACTATGCTTTTTATTTTTTATTCTTTTATTGTGCCTTTTTAATCTTTTAATTAATGTTATCTTGTTTTGTTGAATTGTTTTCTGTTGTGAATTGGCGCTATATAAAATGAATTATTTGAATTGAATTGTAAAGTTGCGTTGTGGGAAAAAAAATAAATTAAAGTTTGCTGGAAAGCCTGCGTCTGATGAATAGTGGGAAAACTCAGTGCAAATTTTTAAGCAAAGGGGTCCTTTGACTCTCAGCAAAGGTTTGCTATGTGTGTGCGCCCACGTGCATGTACATGCACACACAGTGAAGTTTAGCTGGCAGCAAGGTTCAGCATCAAAAGCTGTCCAGTGGCTGAGAGCTGTGCACATGCGTGTAAGTGTGGTGTGCGCACACGAAGCAGCTTATTCAGCCGTTATGAAAATACACAAACACACACAGATTGTGTGATCATTTCCTCATGTCAGCACTTCTATGCACACTCACGCACGTGAGGTCAGTGAGCTTGGGAGAAAGAGGATGAGCGAAGGTGTGATTGAATGGGAGCGGGTGACCGTATGGATGCCGGCTCGGTGGCGTGAGTCCGATCCATACGTTGGTTGTTCTTTGTTGTCCTGTGCAAAGTGAGTACACAGTGCTGCCTCCCACTGTGGTCCCGTGTTTGCCATCCAGATGTTTGGACATCGGGCAGTCTGCGGCGCCTTTCATGGCCATTTGATAGCAGTCTGTGTCGTGATCTGACAGGTGTGGACGAGGCAGTCTGCCTGTGCTCCGACACCGCTGGCCACACCTCTTTTCCTCCCGACTGCTTCCGGATTATGACAATTTTTGGTGTGTCAGCCTGCTTCCTGCATGTTCTTTCTATGTGTGAGGGGGGCTTTAGTGTTCTCACATTTCTGAGAACACATTTAGGGCATCATTAGAAAACAGGTGTGCACACAGTGTTCTCCAATTAGCTTGAGGTCAGAGTGGACTGCAGGTGGAAAATTCATTTCGTGGACAACTGCACCATGTTGCAGGCTTGGCTCAGCACGTGTCGGACGTTTGCTGAGCCTGACCCACAACTGTACCCCTGACGATGGTGGGCTCACAAGGTGCCGGTGTGATGCTGCTGAGTTGGACTGAGCTCAGTCAGTCCTCCAGCTGCTCGCCTACACACTGAATTACCAGGTCTGGCACCAGTTAGGGGAGCAGTATAAAGTCAGGAAAGGGGGCTTGTAGAATCTGTGCCCTGACCCAGTAAGACCCTTGACAAAGGTCAGTTAACAAGGCAGAGACAATGATAGCAGTGGTAATGGTTAAATTAGATTGTTACAAGCTAAAAATGAACACGGTGAAATGGTTTGGTGCCATTAAACCAACAGCCAGTTCTGTGTCTAATGATGAAGATGCAGACGGGTGTGAGACCATCAATATTACCAGCAAACTAACCAACCACGAATATTAGCAGCTCACTGAAGTCTTCTGCTAACATTTGGAGCGTCAAAGGTCATGTATGTTATCTTGGTCTCAACTTTGAAGTGAATGTTACCTGATGAGACCAGAAGTGTACCACCAAGATCAGATCTGACCTCTGCTACTCTCACTTGCATCGCACTACCAAACTGTCTTGGGTCCTGGATTAAGAAACTACCCACAGAGACAACCGATTCATCTCCACTTCCTTAATTTAATTAATTTAATTTAATTTGTTTATAATGTGCCAAATCACAGCAAAAGCCATCTCAAGGCGCCTTACACAAAACAATACAACATAAAATTTAAATAATTAAAAATGAATAAAAAATTTCAAATACATAATTAAAAGCAGAAGTAAAAGAATAAAACAGGTAAAAAAAAAACAAAAAACTACTCATAAGAAAGAGAATAAAAATGGGTTTTCAGTCTTGACTTAAAAATGTCCACGGAAGACTGTTACAAAGGGTGGGTGCACGATGAGAAAGGGTTCTTTGAAATCACAATGTATGATTTTTTAAATAATTTATTTGTATGCTACTGCTGCAAATAAGTATTTGAACACCTGTGAAAATCAATGTTAATATTTTGTACAGTAGCCTTTGTTTGCCATTACAGAGGTCAAACGTTTCCTGTAATTTTTCACCAGGTTTTCACACACTGCAGCAGGGATTTTGGTCCACTCCTCCATACAGATCTTCTCCAAATCTTTCAGGTTTGGCGTTTCAGCTCCCTCCAAAGATTTTCTATTGAGCTCAGGTCTGGAGACTGGCCAGGCCACTCCAGGACCTTGAAATGCTTCTTACAGAGCCCCTCCTTAGTTGCCCTGGCTGTGTGTTTGGGGTCATTGTCATGCTGGAAGACCCAGCCATGACCCATCTTCAATGCTCTTACTGAGGGAAGGAGGTTATTTACCAAAATCTCGCAATACATGACCTCATCCCTCCTCCCTTCAATACGGTGCAGTCACCCTGTCCCCTTTGCAGAAGAGCACCCCCAGAGTATGATGTTTCCACCCCCATGCTTCACAGTTGGGATGGTTTCTTGGGTTTGTTCTCATCCTCTAAACATGGTAAGTGTAGTTGATTCCAAAAACCTCTGTTCTGGTCTCATCTGACCACATGACCTTCTCCCATGCCTCCTCTGGATCATCCAGATGGTCACTGGTGAACTTCAAATGGGCCTGAGCAGGGGGACCTTGCTGCCCTGCAGGATTTTAAACCATGACAGCATCATGTGTTACTAATGTAATCTTTGTGACTGTGGTCCCAGCTGTCTTCGGGTCATTGATTAGGTCCTCCTGTGTAGTTCTGACCTTTCTCTGAATCATCCTTACCCCACAAAGTGAGATCTTACATGGAATCCCAGACTGAGGGAAATTGACAGTCATCGTGGGTTTCTTCCTCTTTCTAATAAATAATCATAACAGTTGTTGTCTTCTACCAAGCTGCTTGCCTGTTGTCCTGTAGTCCATCCAGCCTTGTGCAGGTCTACAGTTTTGTCCCTGGTGTCCTTAGACAGCTCTTTGGTCTTGGCTATGGTGGGCAGGTTGGAGTGTGGTTGATTGAGTGTGTAAACGGATGTCTTATACAGGTAACAAGTTCAAACAGGTGCAATTAATACAGGTAAAGAGTGCAGAATAAGAGGGCTTCTTAAAGAAAAATTAACAGGTCTGTGAGAGCCAGAATTCTTGCTGGTTGGTAGGTGTTCAAATACCTATTTGCAGCAGTAGCATACAAATAAATTATTTAAAAAATCATACATTGTGATTTCAGGTTTTTCTTTTTTTTAGATTATGTGTCTCACAGTGGACATGCACCTAAGATGAAAATTTCAGACCCCTCCATGATTGCTAAGTGGGAGAACTTGCAAAACTGCAGGGTGTTCCAATATTTATTTTCCTCACTGTAAGTCAATAACAAAACCTTAAAATCTGCTCTCACAGACAGGGAGCCAGTGCAAGGATGCCAAAATGGGTGTGATATGTCCAGACCTTCTGCTATGTGTCAACAGTCTGGCGGCAGCATTCTGAACCAGCTGAAGATCCCTAATGCTGCACTCAGCATCAGCCATAGACAGGATGGGGCAGATCCTCACTATATATCGCAGATGGAAAAAAGCAGTCCTTGTAACATCCTTGATGTGGAGGTCAAAAGACAGCGTGGGATCAAAAATTACCCCAAGGTTACTCATTTTGTCCGTATGATGTATGGCACACAAACCCGGGCTGAGCGCCAGCTGGTCAAACTGATGCCGATGTCTCACTGGACCAAGAACCATCATTTCAGTCTTATCAAAGTTTAAAAGTAGGAAGTTACTTGACATCCAGCTTCTCGCTGACAGAAGACAGTCCTCAAGGGATTTTATGGGAGTGAGATTTCCCACAGTTATCAGCATGTCCAACTGAGTATCATCAGCATAACAATGAAAGGCAATCCCAAAACTCTGCAGTATACGCCCAAGGGGTGCTACATACAGGGAGAAAAGCAAGGGGCCTAAAACGGGTCCCTGTGGAACCCCAAATCTCATGTCACAAAGGTTAGAGGTAATGTTATTATACAAAACACTTTGAGAACGACTGGACAAATATGACGTCAACCAGGCAAGGGCACTTCCAGTAATCCCATAAAGATTCTCCAACCTATCGAGCAAAATATGATAATCCACGGTATCAAATGCAGCACTGAGCTCTAACAACACCAGAACTGTCGCGGTGTCTGAGTCCACTGCTCACAGAAGATCATTCACAACTTTAGTGAGTGCTGTCTCTGTGGAGTGATATTTCCTAAAAGCAGACTGCAGTGGCTCAAAAAGATCATTCTCAGTGAGGTGGTCTATAAGCTTCCGTGAAACCACGTTTTCTAAAATTTTGGAACAGAATGATAGATTTGATATTGGCCTGTAATTTTTCAATACACTAGGGTCAAAATTAGATTTCTTAAGTAATGGTTTAATCATTGCAGATTTAAAACATTTCGGAACAGATCCAGAGGTTAATGACAGATTGATAATTTCCAGCACAGTCCTCCTTGAAGTAACCTTGAAGTAACAATCTATCTGTCACAGGCAGGTGAAACTTGAGCATGTTCTTGACCTTCTCCAGCCAATGGGGTCCTCAGCACTGAGGTATCTCCAGCCAGGATCAGGACAAGAAAACCTGTCACATGGCCAAAATGTCATAGCTCAATCTCTATATGTAGTTTGTGTATTTGTCAATGAAAAAGTCCCAAATGTTATTTGGTTGCAGATGGTCAAATATGATAACTTACTTCTTTTTAGTCCTTTGGACTGACTGTTCTGAAAGGACTAATGCCATCCAGATTTGACCGTGGGGTACCTTCTGGACATTTTCTCAAAAACTCAAAAACTAAAATTTGGTGGTTACATTCAATGTGGCCCTGTCTGGTCATGGAAGTGTGGACATATGGACTGTCACTCCCTGGGGCCTCCAGGCCTTCTCAGAAAGACAAAAAACTGTCCATTTACATACATTTAATAAATTTCTGAAAAATGTCTCAATAATTTTTTCTGTAATTTTGGATAGACTCTTTGGGAGGATGTCTACAGAAATAAAATTCCATTTAGTCCCCATCTCCCAATGTCATTTTTCACTCTTTTCAATTCATTGCAGAAAATTTGTCCATAGATTTTTTTTTTCTGAAATTTGGTGCAGACATTCCTTAACTGTCTGTCCATGGTGAGTTGATTTTTGATTATATACTTGTGCCCCCCCGGGCCTCCAGAAGGGTAAATAACCTCAGATGAATCATGCAAATGACTTACTAATGCCAATGCCACTTTCTCCATATTTGGTCAAAATGACTTTGTTCAAAGCACTTCAGGGTCTCATGACCCTATTTTTTATGTATTGTATCTGTTGTATGGCTGGGGGGGCCTGGCTGCCTTTTGTTTCTGTCTTCTGTTCTGTCTTTTGTTTTTCCTTCCAGGTGGCACGCGTTTAGGACTGAGTGGCTGTGTGGCTGAGTTATCAGGACCTCACCCTGATCACCTGAGGCTGATCATGTGCAGCTCGTCAGGACTCACAGCTGTGGTGCATCTACACGGATTGGAGCATGGTGGCATTTATGTCTGGAGTACACAGTGTGTATTTGCCAGAGACTCGACCTTGTGACCAGACGGGTGAGATCGTCGTCTTGAGAGCCATCTCATCATTATGGATGCAGAGAACGTCCAGGTTTGATGTCATGGTCTGTGAAAGAGGAGGGGGTGAGGTCTCACGCTCGTCAGCACACTTCCTGAGGTACGTTAGGTTTTGTGACTAACATTTGTACAGTCAGTAAATGTGGTGTCCCTCACACCTTATTATATTGAGCAGTTATGTTAGTCGTTTAATCAGCTTCCACTGCAGTTGAGTAATGTGAACTGGGTGTTCCATGCCTGCAGGGTGGGAAGCTGATTAGTGATTAAGCCAGGAAGTGTTTGCTGTTTATGTACACCTTTGAGTGGTCTCTCTGTGTGTGGAGTGTGGACTCACATGATGGTTTCTTCTTTCACAGACTCGGTTTGTCGCGGCCACCTGGGGGGTGTCGGCGGGGTCCTTGGGTCCGAACTGTTTCTGGCTCCGGACCGTTTGTGCAGCTGGGAGTGCACCGTAATCCACCTCGCAGACCGCGCACTTATTTGTTTGTACTTTCATCACAGCACTGTTATGTCATTAAATTTTGTTATCCTTTGTACCGTGCTCTGCTTATTTTATACTGGGTCCTTCAAACGCTGGTCGGTTCTCCGTCCTGCGTCCGACACATAACAGTATCATTGAAAATGTAATTTTCTTTTCTGGATTGTTGGTTGGACAAAATCAGATACTTAAAAAAGTCACAGTGCCTCGATGAAGGCACAAGCTTCAGGCCAGAGACACTGACATCGCATTGGATGAAAACCCTGGAAAGGCTGGTCCTTGGACATTTCTGCCCTCTGGTGAAATCATCAATGGATCCACCAGCCTGACATTGGAGTGGACGATGTTGTCATCTACCCCCAACACAGAGCTCTCTCTCACCTAGAAAAGCCTGGGAGCACTGTGAGAATTATGTTTTTTTGTTTGTTTGTTTGTTTTTTATTTCTCCAGTGCTTTCAACACCATACAGCCGGTGCTTCTGAGGGACAAGCTGGAGATCACAGATGTGAACCTCCACCTCTCATCCTAGATCTTGGACCACCTCACACAATGACCACAGAATGTGAGGGTTTGGGACTGTGACTCTGACATGGTAATCTGCAGCATGGGGCCCCACAAGGAACCGTCTTGGCTCCCTTTCTCTTTACCCTCAACACTGCAGACTTCGTGTACAACTCTGTCAACTGTCACCTGCAAAAGTTCTCTGCCGACTCTCAGGTGACCCTGAACCATCCCTTAGTTATGCTGCTATAGACTTAGACTGCTGGGGGGTTCCCATGATGCACTGAGTGTTTCTTTCTCTTTTTGCTCTGTATGCACCACTCTGCATTTAATCATTAGTGATTGATCTCTGCTCCCCTCCACAGCATGTCTTTTTCCTGGTTCTCTCCCTCAGCCCCAACCAGTCCCAGCAGAAGACTGCCCCTCCCTGAGACTGGTTCTCCAGGAGGTTTCTTCCTGTTAAAAGGGAGTTTTTCCTTCCCACTGTCGCCAAGTGCTTGCTCACAGGGGGTTGTTTTGACCGTTGGGGTTTTTCCGTAATTATTGTATGGCCTTGCCTTACAATATAAAGCACCTTGGGGCAACTGTTTGTTGTGATTTGGCGCTATATAAATAAAATTGATTTGATTTGATTTGACTCTTTAATCGTCAGCCTCATCACTGACGAGGATGGCAGAGGATACAGATGGGTGACCCAGGACTTTGTTGATTGGTGTCAGTGGAACCGGCTCTACATCAATGTAGGGAAAACCAAAGAGCTGGTGGTGGATTTCTGCAGCCACAGATACTCTCTACCAACACTGGTGAAAATCGAGGGAACGGATATTGAGATAGTGGACTCTTACAAGTACTTGGTGTTCACCTAAATAATAACCTGGACTGCTCAAACAACACTTCTGCATTTTATAAGAAAGGCCAGAGCAGACTTGACCTGCTGAGGTGACTCAGGTTCTTTGGAGTGCAACAACCATTTTTTACAAAGTGATTAGGAAGACCAGCTCTGACCACCCAAAGTGTGTGGAGGAGCGACACCGCAGGTCCTTTCCTCCTGCTGCTGTCAGACTCCACAACCAGATCTGTTCCCAGTAGACCACTCACATCCCTCTAATCAGTAATGTCATTATAGTAACAGTTTTTCAGCCATTTGCAATAATACTGCACATTCTACTTGTACACTCGTGTGCAACATCACTTGAACACTAATGTGCAATTTTACAAAAAAATTGTCGACTCACAGGAAACAAAACAAAACAAAAACAAAGAAGCAGATAATCTGAATTACAGCAACCGTATTGGAAAGACAGGGCGAACTAACCAGGCTGGACATGTTGGCGAAATCACGGTGCCTCAGCGTGGTGATGAAATTGTCCATCAGTCTGAGCTCAGCTGTCTGTCGGTCGATGTTGGGTGGGACAAACAGGAGGCCTGTCTTCGCACAAAGCACCGTGTAGGACGGCAGTAGGTTCTGGCAGGTGCACCGCTTTGGACACAGCATGGATGCGGAGCAGGAGGGGAGGGAGGACAGGACGGTGAGGAGGAGGAGGAGCAGCGGGGACGTGACATCCATGGTGACTCTCCTGCTGTGAGACAAAGACAAACAGGGGCAGACGCCACTCAGAATCCTGAATCTTGATGCTGAAATCCTGTCAGGAATAAAAAAACGATTCTACATTTAGTTTCAATTCAAACTTCCATGACTTGTTTTTCTAAAACGCTGTACAGATCAGCAGGATGTCCTTTTTTTCTTTGCTTTCAAACCAGCATTTGGTGCAACTTTTCTGTCAAAGCTCACCAAGCATTTAATGACCTGTGGGGGGAGCTGTGGAGTTTTAGACAGTGAACAATTACAAACTGAGCGGCACTCATTGTGTGTGCAACTCAGACAAGACACAGAAACACAGAAGCAGAATCAAGTCCTATATCAGCTTGAAAGCCCTTTGGTGCCGGGATTCAATAGTGTGAACCGGATGAGAGTCTATGAATAACTCTCAATGGCATGCCAGTCCATTGCAGGTGACCTCCCCAGCCTAAAGCGGTACCCATTACATACAGCTGGGCAGACTGAGGCGATGCAGATGAAATGACTTGTCTAGGGACACAGTCAGAGCTCCTCATGACAACAATAAACAGCTGACAATGACAAGCTTATAAGAAAACATACGTCTGTTTTTTTACCTCCACTGTAACAGATTTTGAGAGTCAAATCTGCAAAAACAATCCTCCGTGCTCATTGCCTGAAAAAGCGCTGCAGTGATGTCACAGTGCTGCCCTGAACAATTAAAGGATTTTTTTTTTTTTTAATTAAAAGTGCAAGAAGAAACGGGCACTTATGGAAAAAAAGATGCTGGGTGTGGCAACTGCATTCCAAAAATTGGGAAAATAAGAATAAGAATAAAGGCCCGGTCCAACTGGCATTTAGGAAGATTTGTGTATGAATTGCACACAAAATTGGTTTATATTCGCTAAATGTCTGCAATATCCATGAAACATGCATGTATGAGTCAGCCAACAGCCGCACGTCTGCAATTATCTGCAGAGGCATGTTTTTCCATTGGCAGGATTTTTGAGCTGCACAAAATTTTGGTGGCAGATGACATCCGCCTTACATACTCAATACATACTCTATGCACTGTATATCCGCCGTTATCCACTGATATCTGCAACTGACGGGGTATTGTGGCTTGGCAAAAGACTGGGACAGTGTGTAAAACGGATACAGTATATAGCGTGCCTATCACGTCCACATCACGGACTAAAATAAGTTGTAGCGACTGCATACAGATTGGCCATGAATAAAATGTTTGTATTACGTCTGCTTTGCATCTGATGTGCGAACAATCTGCAAATGCATAATAAACACTTCACGTAAATCCAAAGTAATATCTAAATGTGGCAGAAATTGACATACTTGCCAGTCATTGCCAGTCCAGGTGTGGAGACGTACAGATGTAGTTATGGATCCCCAAAGATGTAGTGTGATAGCTGCTGCCATCCAGCAACATACGAATCAACTTGTCCAAGTCCACCAATTGCTCCAGAGGCTGTGGTGTTGGTGTGAATAGTGTTATCGAAAGGCCCGAGTGCACTTCTGTTATGACTACAATGCAGATGCCGCGCATGCACAATACAGCCGCTGTTTCTGCAACGCGTACGCAATGCATTCTCCATACATCTGTAATACGTCCGTGATAATCACAATGCGTCCAATCCGTGTCCTCAATACATGCGTCATACATCCGTGATTGTTCGTCATATATTCACTATACATTATTAATATATCCGTAAGTCATACTGAGGAATATGTCATTTTTGGCCAATTTTGTTGCAGACGACAACGTACGCCTGAAATTTGTATACTCAATTCATGCGCAATTAATCCTCTCCCCAGTGGGACCGGGCCTTAAAGAAAGACACTGACACCCAGAACAAAAAAATCAATCAAACAACCTACATGGACACAACGCCTTACTTTATCTACGGTGCAGAAGACTTGCATCCGGCATGTTCGTGATCACTCGTTTCGTTGGATGTTTCAATGAGAGAGATTCATGGATTTTGATTTGGAAACATGGAAAAAGTCCTAACTCTGTCTGTCAGAAAACATTCATCCAGCTTGTCAAATGTTGCACAGAAAGAGCAAATGATTGCACATTCATATTTTTTTTAAGCGCACCATGTTTTTCTGTTCTTCTATTCACCCTCCCCACGTTGACGTGCATAAAAGCGTCTCTGTCATACTTGAGCTGCTCCTCATGGAATATTTGAATTCTCTGCATATGTAAGAAACTGTCAGAGCTTCTGCTGGAAATACTGTAAATGTTGCAGAAATGGATGTGGAGGACAGACTGACTTCTGTACTTGGACTTCTCAATTGCCTATGCAATGGATGTTAGCAGTGACATGGACAATGATGAGTCGCAGGACTGTTTTTATTTTCCCCATTTATTAGCGGCCTTCCTCTGCAGAAAAATTACAAAAGCCACATGTTGCGGTCTGGTCTGTCTGTTCCCTACAAGCACAAAACAAGACTTTCCCTGAGAAATTAATGCTGGAATCTCTGCAGAGCTGCAAGGGTCACATGACACACATTTGGCATCAATCTGTGCCACGACACCAAAGTCAGCACAAGAGCCTTCAGGCCTTAGAGCAGTGCTGCTGGTGAAAATTGTTCTGGTAAACTGTAGTTATATCATCAGTTCAGCTCTGCATACTGTTGTGATCACACTGAAGAGAATGTTAAAGAACAAAAATCATGCTCCACTTGCTCGTCTGTCTCGCTTCATAAATTTTAAGGATATTTTTGTGCTTTGTGCATAAAAATGAGGCTAAACCCGCTTGCCAGCCACGGAATATTTACATCATCATTGATTGTCTCCCTGTTCAGTCGTCCTCAGCGTGCAGAACTCTGAACACGTTCACACAACAAATGAAAGTGACGGCACTGAAACAGAGGTCACACGCACTCATACATAACACATGCCAAATGTGCACATGGGCATCCGTACACGTGACCTCACGGCGGCGCTCCGGGGGTAAACGTTCCATCTGAGTTAGACGCTGAATGTCAGCAGGAAGGATGACTGTGAATACCGGCAGAAAGAGAATTGCTCATTTATTTCAGGAGCTGGAATATTCAAATGAGAAAACCTGCACGTGACCTGGGAGCAGGGAGCGGGGACGGATGTAGAGCTAATTATCAAGGAGTAATGAGAGCGATGTGATGGAAAGGATCGGGGGAGAAAAAAAAATCAAAGCCCAGCTGAGACGGCGCTTCGTCTCAGCTGGCGAACGAGTGCACATAAAACAAAAAGAAAAAGTGCAATTCAATGAAGCACTTTCAGCCGCGAGAAGCTGACAGCAGCTCATTCACCCTGAAGATAAAGTTATTTTTGACAAACACAACACTTAACTGGAGGACTTAAAAAATAATAATTACAAAAAACAAAACCAACCTGGACAAATACTTAAGTATTTTTTAAGGGCTATTTTATATGTTTGAAACCAATGCAAAAATAGCCAGTATACGATCATGGGATATGGGGATCCCATCACACTGCTTAAATGAATGATACCAAATAAAATTAAATATAAAACAATGAAAAAATTTAAGAACAAATGTGGAAACATAAAAAAAAAACAGGAAGAATATTATTTTATTATTCAGAGATGTTACATAAAGGACACTATAACACACACACACACACACACACACATATATATATATATATATAAATAATTTTCAAGGATCTTAAAACATTATTCGTGTAGGTTTGAAAAGTTATGTTGGAATTCTGAGTGTCATAAAGTGGAGCCTGATGACATCACCCAAACAAGTGTAAGCAGTTGCAGTACCGTGTCCTGCCTGTGGGCGGATGGCTGCCTTTCTATCTCTTCATGTTTTTGGACCCAATCTTGATGACCTGTAGCAGTGGTGGTCCTCAGACCACCCTAAACTACATATTTCCTATCTCCCCTTGCTTCGGCCACAAGCTGATTGGCTCATTCAGGTGTGCTCAGCCAATCCAGAGCTATTCAACTGTACGGTACAATTTCAAAGCCACTGTACTGTGAACTGAAAATGAAATAAAATCAAGATTAATACACTAAACAAACAAGAGCAATCAGAGATTTCTGGCATCCACCAATCCAGATCTGGACCACCTCCAAAATTCAGTGGCATTCTTGGCATTTTTATTGATGATAAATTAAGTTGGAAAACTCTCATAAATTATGTTAAATCTAAAATTTCAAAAGTTATTTCAATTTTGTATAAAGCACAATATTTTCTCCCCCAACATTTGTTGGTCACGCTGTATCATTCATTACTTGTTCCATATATGACCTTTTTCTATTGAGGTTTGAGGAAACACATAAAAAACAAAAACAAATCCGTTTTTTTTTTGTTAGAAAAGAAAGCTATAAACCCATATTATGAACCAACGAACCAATTGTTTGCTTGTCTGTGTATTTTGACATTTCAAGATTTGGTGGATTATTTTACGACACAGCCCATGTACAAAATTAAAAATAAACTTTTGCCTCTACACATTCAGGAGTTTAAAATGAGGGAGTCCAGTTATCATTTGCGAGGAACACTGATATTTGAGAGAAGAACGATTCTAACTACTGTTAAAAGTCATTGTATTTCTTTAAAAGGTGTTAGAATCTGGAATAATTGTTCTGATAGTATTAAATCATCTGGTACATTGGCAGGTGTCAAAAGATTTTATAAAAACAACAATTTCTTACTATAGTATCTTATATTAGGCAAAAATGTTTTTGTGGTTCTTTTTTGTTTATCTCTACATCATATTATTGATTGTTTTGTTCTGTTCAGTTACATTATTTTTCTCATTGTTACCTTGTTCTGAGTGTATTTAAATGTGTATAGTCACTGGTGGTAGGCGGTGGGCGTTTATAAGCTTTTTGTTTCAGCCCACGTCCTTTTGGCCGCACCCAGTTGGGAAATTGTTTGAGTTATTATTGTAGTTTCTCCTGTTTTCTTTATTTTTTAGATTTTTTTTTTTTTTGGTTAGTAAGAGATTGTCATGTTGCTATTTTGTTTATGTGCATGCTGAATAAAACTTATTCATTCATATACAAAGTGAAAACTTCATCCAGAATCTGGATTCAGAGCCGGATCACCTCCAAAGTTGAAAGGAGTCTTTCATGCCCTAATATGTATCTGTTTTAAAAACTTCATCAAAATCTGTGCAGTAGTTTTGATGTAATCCTACTAACAGTAATCCTTCAAAGCCTATATAAAGTGAATCTTGATCCAGAATTCAGATCCAGATCCTCTCCAAATTTTAATGGGTTCTTCCATGGCCTAATATCTATTTTATTATGTTCTTGGTGCACGTAATAATTATTTTGTCAGAAAATCCCATTTCTGGTGTGGGTTTAGGCAAAAGAATAAAAGAATTTCAGCAATGTCACAGGCTACATTCGTCCCAGTCAGGCAGTTCGAAGGAAGTGGACGTTGTCCCAAATGACAATATAGCGAGACTGCTCTGCTTGCTATGGCTGCCTCCGCTCTAGCTGGCATACATGGACTGTCTGACTCTCAGTTACACTGTCCCAGACAGCAAATAGATCCGGGCCGGATGTAGTCCAACATCTGGTACCAATCCTGAAAACAGATCCGGTCCAGACAGTTTTTGCACCCTGGACCAGATCCGGCACGGCTCCGCTTTACAGTTCTGGAACAGATCCGGACCAGATCTGAACTGGATCCGCAAAAGACCAACCGTTTACATACCATATCTGGCACGGATCTGGGGCAGATGTGGACAGCATCATGGGGAAGGGAAGATAGGGAAGAAGGGAAGGGTAGAAAGAAGAAAATAATTGAAATTAAGAGGAGACAAAAACGAGGATGCTTCACAGCATAGTTCTCATTTTATTATTCAGACTCACTACTTCTTTACCATAATAAGATCAACAGCTGGTATCACGCTGTTACTTTAGCCGTTTATTCAGGGAATAACCCTGTGTGTCTGATGATTTGCTGATGTTCATGCTGGTTATATGGTAGCAAATTGACCTTTACCGGGGATGCGTCAGCGGAGCCGGGAAAAAGGAGTTTTATGGGTATTTGTAATCCACTTCCATAGTTTGTGCAGTTTATTTTTCTGTAGGTAATTCAGTCGGCGAAGCTTACCCTTGAGCGGAGTAATCCATCAAAGGTGAAAATCCATTAAATGAGAAACGGTAATTCTGTATCAGAATCCACATCTATACTTTCATATGGTAGCTTAAAATCACCCATTTCTGCATTGTCGTCAGTACGCGACTTTCTCTCACCCTCAGCTGACAGCACCATTATTGAGATCTGTGTAGCAGCATGCGCGGAACTCAGCCACATGGGGTGTGCAGCCAGTACATTCTGAGTGCCGGTCCCAAGCCCGGATAAATGAGGAGGGTTGCGTCAGGAAGGGCATCCGGCGTAAAACAAGCCAACCCAACTATGCAGACTCAGAATCGAATTCCCATACCGGATCGGTCGCGGCCCGGGTTAACAACGTCTGCCACCGGTGCTGTTGCCCAACAGAGTGCCGGTGGAAATTGGGCTACTGCTGGGCGAAGACGATGAAGAAGAGGAGGAAAACGTTACCACGAACAGCGGGAGAAGAGGAAAACTAGAAGGGTGGAAATGAGAGTGGGGACTTTGAATGTTGGTAGTATGACTGGTAAAGGGAGAGAGCTAGCTGATATGATGGAGAGGAGAAAGGTAGACATATTGTGTGTGCAAGAGACCAAGTGGAAGGGAAGTAAGAGCAGGAGCATCGGTGGTGGGTACAAGTTGTTGTACCATGGTGAGGACAGGAAGAGAAATGGTGTTGGGGTCATTTTAAAGGAAGAGTATGTTAAAAGTGTGTTGGAGGTTAAGCGAGTGTCTGACAGGGTGATGAGTGTGAAGTTGGAAATTGAAGGGGTGATGATGAATATCATCAGTGCATATGCCCCACAGGTAGGTTGTGAGATGAAGGAGAAAGAAGATTTCTGGAGTGTATTAGATGAGGTGGTGGAGAGTGTGCCCAAGCATGAAAGAGTGGTGATAGGAGCAGACTTCAATGGGCATGTTGGTGAAGGGAACAGAGGTGATGAGGAAGTAATGGGTAGATATGGTATCAAGGATAGGAATGGGGAAGGACAGATGGTAGTTGATTTTGCAAAAAGGATGGAAATGGCTGTGGTGAATACCTACTTTAAGAAAAGGGAGGTGCACAGGGTAACATATAAGAGTGGAGGAAGGTGCACACAGGTAGACTACATTCTTTATAGGAGATGCAAGCTAAAAGAAATCACAGACTGTAAGGTGGTAGCAGGAGAGAGTGTCACTAGACAGCATAGGATGGTTGTTTGTAGGATGACTTTAGAGGTAAAGAAGAAGAAGAGAGTGAGAGCTCAACAAAGGATCAGATGGTGGAAGCTGAAGGAGGAAGACTGTTGTGTGAAATTTAGCGAGCAGGTGAGAGAAGCACTAGTTGGAGGGGAAGCAGTTTTGGACAATTGGAAAAGTACTGCAGATGTGGTGAGGGAGACAGCTAGGGCAGTACTGGGTATGACATCTGGACAGTGGAAGGAAGACAAGGAGACTTGGTGGTGGGATGAAGAGGTCCAGGAAAGCATAAGGAGAAAGAGGTTGGCGAAAAAGTTTTGGGATAGTCGGAGAGATGAAGAAAGTAGACAGGAGAACAAGGAGATGCGGCGTAAGGCGAGAAGAGAAGTGGCAAAAGCAAAGGAAAAAGGCATATTGCGAGCTGTACAAGAAGTTGAATAGTAAGGACGGAGAAAAGGACTTGTACCGATTGGCCAGACAAAGGGACAGAGCTGGAAAGGATGTGCAGCAGGTTAGGGTGGTAAAAGATGCACATGGTAATGTGCTGACAAGTGAGGAGTGTGTGCTGAGAAGGTGGAGGGAATATTTTGAAGAGTTGATGAATAAAGAAAATGAGCGAGAGAAAAGGCTGGATGATGTGGCAAGAGTAAATCAGGAAGTAAAAGAGATTAGCAAGGAAGAAGTGAGGGCTGCTATGAAGAGGATGAAAAGTGGAAAGGCAGTTGGTCCAGATGACATTCCAATGGAGGCATGGAAATGTCTAGGAGAGATGGCAGTAGAGTTTCTAACCAGATTGTTTAATAAAATCTTGGAAAGTGAGAGGATGCCTGAGGAGTGGAGAGGAAGTGTGCTGGTTCCTATTTTCAAGAACAAGGGTGATGTGCAGAGCTGCAGTAACTACAGAGGCATAAAGCTGATCAGCCACAGCATGAAGTTATGGGAAAGAGTAGTAGAAGCTAGGCTTAGAAAACAGGTGAAGATCTGTGAGCAGCAATATGGTTTCATGCCGAGAAAGAGCACTACAGATGCAATGTTTGCTCTGAGAATCAATCAATCAATCAATTTTTTATATAGCGCCAAATCACAACAAACAGTTGCCCCAAGGCGCTTTATATTGTAAGGCAAAGCCATACAATAATTATGTAAAACCCCAACGGTCAAAACGACCCCCTGTGAGCAAGCACTTGGCTACAGTGGGAAGGAAAAACTCCCTTTTTAACAGGAAGAAACCTCCAGCAGAACCAGGCTGAGGGAGGGGCAGTCTTCTGCTGGGACTGGTTGGGGCTGAGGGAGAGAACCAGGAAAAAGACATGCTGTGGAGGGGAGCAGAAATCGATCACTAATGATTAAATGCAGAGTGGTGCATATAGAGCAAAAAGAGAAAGAAACAGTGCATCATGGGAACCCCCCAGCAGTCTACGTCTATAGCAGCATAACTAAGGGATGGTTCAGGGTCACCTGATCCAGCCCTAACTATAAGCTTTAGCAAAAAGGAAAGTTTTAAGCCTAATCTTAAAAGTAGAGAGGGTGTCTGTCTCCCTGATCTGAATTGGGAGCTGGTTCCACAGGAGAGGAGCCTGAAAGCTGAAGGCTCTGCCTCCCATTCTACTCTTACAAACCCTAGGAACTACAAGTAAGCCTGCAGTCTGAGAGCGAAGCGCTCTATTGGGGTGATATGGTACTATGAGGTCCCCAAGATAAGATGGGACCTGATTATTCAAAACCTTATAAGTAAGAAGAAGAATTTTAAATTCTATTCTAGAATTAACAGGAAGCCAATGAAGAGAGGCCAATATGGGTGAGATATGCTCTCTCCTTCTAGTCCCCGTCAGCACTCTAGCTGCAGCATTTTGAATTAACTGAAGGCTTTTTAGGGAACTTTTAGGACAACCCGATAATAATGAATTACAATAGTCCAGCCTAGAGGAAATAAATGCATGAATTAGTTTTTCAGCATCACTCTGAGACAAGACCCCTCTGATTTTAGAGATATTGCGTAAATGCAAAAAAGCAGTCCTACATATTTGTTTAATATGCGCTTTGAATGACATATCCTGATCAAAAATGAGTCCAAGATTTCTCACAGTATTACTAGAGGTCAGGGTAATGCCATCCAGAGTAAGGATCTGGTTAGACACCATGTTTCTAAGATTTGTGGGGCCAAGTACAATAACTTCAGTTTTATCTGAGTTTAAAAGCAGGAAATTAGAGGTCATCCATGTCTTTATGTCTGTAAGACAATCCTGCAGTTTAGCTAATTGGTGTGTGTCCTCTGGCTTCATGGATAGATAAAGCTGGGTATCATCTGCATAACAATGAAAATTTAAGCAATACCGTCTAATAATACTGCCTAAGGGAAGCATGTATAAAGTGAATAAAATTGGTCCTAGCACAGAACCTTGTGGAACTCCATAATTAACTTTAGTCTGTGAAGAAGATTCCCCATTTACATGAACAAATTGTAATCTATTAGACAAATATGATTCAAACCACCGCAGCGCAGTGCCTTTAATACCTATGGCATGCTCTAATCTCTGTAATAAAATTTCATGGTCAACAGTATCAAAAGCAGCACTGAGGTCTAACAGAACAAGCACAGAGATGAGTCCACTGTCCGAGGCCTTAAGAAGATCATTTGTAACCTTCACTAATGCTGTTTCTGTACTATGATGAATTCTAAAACCTGACTGAAACTCTTCAAATAGACCATTCCTCTGCAGATGATCAGTTAGCTGTTTTACAACTACCCTTTCAAGAATTTTTGAGAGAAAAGGAAGGTTGGAGATTGGCCTATAATTAGCTAAGATAGCTGGGTCAAGTGATGGCTTTTTAAGTAATGGTTTAATTACTGCCACCTTAAAAGCCTGTGGTACATAGCCAACTAACAAAGATAGATTGATCATATTTAAGATCGAAGCATTAAATAATGGTAGGGCTTCCTTGAGCAGCCTGGTAGGAATGGGGTCTAATAAACATGTTGATGGTTTGGATGAAGTAACTAATGAAAATAACTCAGACAGAACATTCGGAGAGAAAGAGTCTAACCAAATACCGGCATCACTGAAAGCAGCCAAAGATAACGATACGTCTTTGGGATGGTTATGAGTAATTTTTTCTCTAATAGTTAAAATTTTGTTAGCAAAGAAAGTCATGAAGTCATTACTAGTTAAAGTTAATGGAATACTCAGCTCAATAGAGCTCTGACTCTTTGTCAGCCTGGCTACAGTGCTGAAAAGAAACCTGGGGTTGTTCTTATTTTCTTCAATTAGTGATGAGTAGAAAGATGTCCTAGCTTTACGGAGGGCTTTTTTTTATAGAGCAACAGACTCTTTTTCCAGGCTAAGTGAAGATCTTCTAAATTAGTGAGATGCCATTTCCTCTCCAACTTACGGGTTATCTGCTTTAAGCTACGAGTTTGTGAGTTATACCACGGAGTCAGGCACTTCTGATTTAAAGCTCTCTTTTTTAGAGGAGCTACAGCATCCAAAGTTGTCTTCAATGAGGATGTAAAACTATTGACGAGATACTCTATCTCACTTACAGAGTTTAGGTAGCTACTCTGCACTGTGTTGGTATATGGCATTAGAGAACATAAAGAAGGAATCATATCCTTAAACCTAGTTACAGCGCTTTCTGAAAGACTTCTAGTGTAATGAAACTTATTCCCCACTGCTGGGTAGTCCATCAGAGTAAATGTAAATGTTATTAAGAAATGATCAGACAGAAGGGAGTTTTCAGGGAATACTGTTAAGTCTTCTATTTCCATACCATAAGTCAGAACAAGATCTAAGATATGATTAAAGTGGTGGGTGGACTCATTTACTTTTTGAGCAAAGCCAATAGAGTCTAATAATAGATTAAATGCAGTGTTGAGGCTGTCATTCTCAGCATCTGTGTGGATGTTAAAATCGCCCACTATAATTATCTTATCTGAGCTAAGCACTAAGTCAGACAAAAGGTCTGAAAATTCACAGAGAAACTCACAGTAACGACCAGGTGGACGATAGATAATAACAAATAAAACTGGTTTTTGGGACTTCCAATTTGGATGGACAAGACTAAGAGTCAAACTTTCAAATGAATTAAAGCTCTGTCTGGGTTTGCTTCAGTGCTTTGGAGAGAAGGGGAATGAAAGTCAGTAGAAGCAAGACTGAGTACATGTGTGTGAACGAGAGGGAGCCCAGTGGAATAGTGCAGTTACAAGGAGTAGAAGTGGTGAAAGTAGATGAGTTTAAATATTTGGGGTCGACTGTTCAAAGTAATGGAGAGTGTGGTAGAGAGGTGAAGAAGAGAGTGCAGGCAGGGTGGAGTGGGTGGAGAAAGGTGGCAGGAGTGATTTGTGACTGAAGAATATCAGCAAGAGTGAAGGGGAAAGTTTACAAAACAGTAGTGAGACCAGCTATGTTTAGAGACAGTGGCACTAACAAAAAGACAGGAGGCAGAGCTGGAGGTGGCAGAACTGAAGATGTTGAGATTCTCTTTGGGAGTGACAAGAATGGACAAGATTAGGAATGAACATATCAGAGGGACAGCTCAGGTGGGACGGTTTGGAGACAAAGTCAGAGAGGCGAGATTGAGATGGTTTGGACATGTGCAGAGGAGGGACCCAGGGTATATAGGGAGAAGGATGCTGAGGATGGAGCCACCAGGCAGGAGGAGAAGAGGGAGACCAAAGAGGAGGTTCATGGATGTGCTGAGAGAGGACATGCAGGTGGTTGGTGTGACAGAGGAAGATACAGAGGACAGGGTGAGATGGTAACGATTGATCTGCTGTGGCGACCCCTAACGGGAACAGCCGAAAGACAAAGAAGAAGAAGAAGAAGTAGCAGCATGCGCGGCTGGTCAGGGCGCAGAGTAATACATCCAAATGTGAAACGGTCAAATATTTTGCCACCGTTACCCCGATATTATACGGTCTGAAATCTCACACAATTAACCAATTAGATTTGCCAAAAAATGTAATTGGATTAGAATGCATAACATACAAATAATAAATATTTATGAGTTCAATGGTATGAATATTTCATGAGAATATTTCATTATTTCACCAAATTAAATATTTGTTCCATTGAAAGAATGTAAAAACATTCATTATTTGTTTTATATAACAGCTAAAATAGATCCTTGTCATTTGACATTTTATTAATTTATAAACAACAGAAAAGGAATTTACATTTTGGTTTTCCACTGCTGCTAAAGTCCAAATTGTGACGTGTAGTACAGTGATGCTGTGCACTGGACAAGGACGTGTGTGAGCACCTGTGTGTGCGCGAGGACGTGTGCGCATGGGTGTGTGTGTGTATGTGTGTGTGTGTGTGTGTGTGCGCGCACGTGTGCAGAGTACAATGGTACCAAATGTATGGAACCAAATTTGCACTCTAAATGGAACCAAACTGCACTCTAAATGCAATGCAACACAAATGGGATGAATAATCCATGTCATGTGACATACAAAGCACCAATCAAATGACAAGGATCCACTCAGCCGTTATATAATATTCACTCATTCATTATTGTAAACTCGCTCGTTCCAGTTATGAGTCATGAGTGGGGTTGGGGGGCGCTGGAAGTCCAGCGGTCATTTGGTGAGGGGTGTGGTTCATCCTGGACATGCCGCTGGACAAACACATTCAGATTTTTCGCTGTGTCCAATTTACAGTCACCAGTTCACCAAACATTTGGAAATGGGAGGAACATGCAAATGCCACACAGAAAGGACCAGGTCGGAAGCAACTCTGGGACCTTCTTACTTCAAGCCAACAGTGCTAACCAGTTAATGACACACTTATCACATAATATTTGAACTAATATTGACAGTTTGCTTTCATTAACAGGTGCAGACATTCAGCTTGAATTTGGAAGCAATTTCCTCTACTAGTGCAGCAGATACGTGTAAGAATCATTCAGTTAATGATACAAACACCACATTGGCTATAAATAATTCTGAGAAGGCCTTTTCTGCAAAAACACAATTAGCCACATGAAATTTTAAAATGACATCCATTTTTCAATATGGTCACAAAAAAAATATAGTATATTTGGGTGAGTAAAACACACTGGCAGGCAAATACAGGCAACTATGGTCCTAAAACATTCAATGTGATGCTACTAAAGACAAATGTATAATATTAAGATGTAATCTGAGTCATCTACATTTTTTAAAAGTAACATTTTCTGTGCAGTCAGCCTATTTTATCTCCAGCGATGTTAGAAGAAAAGATTAGATGGCACCGAACCCCATGCTGAGTTCCACAGCAGTGATTTCCACCACTGTGCCCTGGTTGTGCTGGAGACTCATTCTTTTTGAGGGGTAAAATGTTGAAGTCACTGTTTTTTCTATTGACCAGTCCATTGTGGAAGTTTCCAGTCTTTATGCACTGATATGGCAGCAAAGCAAACTCCATCCAAAGAGGTTAACAAATTAGAACTCGAGGCTGCAGTCGCACTGAGCTGTGTCCCGGCAAGGAGGCGTGGTCGCCATTTTAATTCCGGGCAAATTACTGAGAAGTGCCCATAGACACTCAATTAGTCTCGTCAAGAAACAGGTGGAATATGCCGGAAAGCTGCGCATGTTGGCAAAGCCACAAATGGAGGAAGAAGGGAGACAACATTTCCTTCCAAAAGTTAGTGTTTTTGGTTATTCTTCTCACTTTGTCTGTGACATTTGGTCAGTAAACAGCTGCATGTTTCCTGTCATGCCTGTGTCATCCGAGGACACGGACTATAAACTCTTCACTTGTGTCGAGTTGATATTTTCCCCTGCTAGACCGATGTCTAGTTAAAATACTTGTCGTTATGGATGAAAATTGTTTGACAAGACTGATGATTTTTTTAAAATTTGTATCATAACTAACCATGCAGGGGTGGTGGCCAAGTGGTTAATGCACTTGGTTTCAGTTCATAAGGCTCCGGGTTCCAATCCCACCCCTGCCACATTTCTCCATGTAATGTGGAGTTGCGTCAGGAAGGGCATCTGGCGTAAAACCTGTGCCAATTCAACATGTAGATCCACCTTGCATTTGCTGTGGCGACCCCGAGTGCAAACAAGGGAGCAGCCGAAGGGACTTACTTACTATCATAACTAACCGAGCCGCTGCTCAGAGATTATAAAGACAGGCGCTGTACCACTCATAGTCACACCCTCACAGAGATGTGCACCCACACCACTGACTTCATGAATGAAACTCGGTCAATAAAGGATTTTTTTTCCAGCTTGGGACTCCGACGAGAGCGGTCGCATCTCCTCCACTCTCCCTTATCTCTCTGCTTTTAACCTTCAAGTCCCTACTTCACCAGACTTGTGAATTCCTCAAAACTATATTGGATTCTGGATCTATTGGACTACTATTGGATTAACCATGGAATTGATCAGCTGGTCTCTGAACGCTATTGACACCATTTTTTCTACAAGAAGGTCAGGACCGGGGAATCCTGCCTGCCCAGATGGAACGTATCCTGCGGGCTATGTCCTCGACTCCTGGAGTTCCTGGAGTGTGGCATGCTTGGCGCCTTTCTCTGTGGAGGATGTCGAGGACCTATTCATTTTTGGTCTTATGGGAGCAGGGCTGGTACTTTTTGGCTTATGTGCTGCCCTGATCTACCGGAAAATTGGCAAGACGGCGGCATCAAGAACCACGGGCCCTCGCTTGTCCGTCATGATTAACTCATTGAGTGCCAGCCATTTTCAAAGTTCAGAACATCCCAGTGCCAGGACTTTTCAGCATTTGAGTGTTTTTTCAAGACCCATAGAAAATTGAGTTCTATCTCCATGTCAACAACAAACATACCAAAAGAAACTTCAGACTTATCATCAGAAAAAAAAAAAAAAAAAACATTTGTTTGTACCTCTTTCCATTCTTTAGTAATTGTCTGCAGAACATGGGTGGGTATCACTAAAAATGCTGATTTCTGACAATAAAAACTGAGAAAATTGGCTTTTTGTGACAAGCAACATTTCAAGGAGAAAATGTCTTTGATTATAATTGTTTTTGCTTCAGTGACATCGCAAACATTATGAAAAGTGATCCTATTGTATAATGCACCAAAAAAAAAAAAAAAAACATCAGGGGAGGGACTCCGTCTGTCTCTTCTCTCGGCAACACGTCTTTTCCTTCTGGCTCCCACGTATCAAACCTTTTTATTTTTTTCAAAAACCTGATGGATTTCAATCACGTGTGCTTGCATGAGCCTGTCGATTGCGTCATTTGCTTGTAAGCAGCCTTCGTGTGAGGTGTGTGTCGTGCGCTCGGCGTTTTTTCATTCCAAGGAAAAAGACAGAATGACTGCAGCAGCGCGACTGCATCACAGTTTGACAGGCAGCCAGGTGGAAACCAGTCGGATTAGGAGTGGTACAACCGTAAGACGTCCGCACAAGGTGGAGAGCGAGCCGCGCTCCGGTCCACACTCACACTGCTATCACCCACAGAATGGGTTCCCTTGTGATTACAACTCTAATTTTTTTTTACACAAGCTAGATCAGCTGATTACCCCGCCCCCCCATAAAAAAGTGTAATTGGCGCGATAACGCGTCTTTGGCGCTGAGCGTTACTATCTGAAAAGATGCATTTCAGCGTCAATGCCACTCAATGAGTTAACGAGGTCGGCAAGGCATTGCATTCTCAGACTGCGTTGACTCTTGAACTCAGACGCAAATTGGATGAGATCTTGGAGCTGATGCCTGCCTTGCAGTTGAAGCTGAAGGTTTCGGAGGCCGGTGAATATTCTTAATTCAAAATTAGGAATATTCTTAATTCATAATTGGGATTTGGCTGAGTGAGTGGAACTGTAAAAAGTGTTTTTCACTGCTCGGCTGCAACACTACAGGCATCAAGGTCAACTGCCCACTGTTTTTCCTCCAGAGGAATTTATCCAGGCTCTGGTGAGATTATTTGGCTCCATTCTTATCTCAACCCACAAGGACAATAAACTGACAGACTTACACATGGACCAAAGCATGCTCCAGTCTTATCAGTCTTCCTGCCCCTCCCTCCCTGCAGCAGGCCTCGTCCTCTCAAGCTGGCCTGGCGGTGCGACTTGACAGTTGCAGTGGCTATAAACACACTCACATTGCCTCAATTGGGAAACGGACTGTTTCAAGTTTAATGCACATAAACAATATCAAATGTATATGTGTTGTCCTAATTCTGATGTGTGCTATTATTACGGTAAACAAGTAATAATTGTAGATCAATTACTGTTGTATGTGGAATGTGAGTGCGGACATCTCGTTGTTGTAATGACAATGATAATAAAAGCTATCTATCTATCTATAATTGTGTAAAAATGTAATATATATACAGTGAGGAAAATAAGTATTTGAACACCCTGTTTATATATAACTACAGATTTCTGGGCGCCATCATGAGAAAATGGCCTCCATCTTGTCACTAACAGATTTTTTTTTTTTTTTTTTTACCAAAGTAGTGTAAGAAGTGCCATTGTGCCAAATGTGATTGTACCATGAAGTGAAATAATTGTATTATATCTATTTATCTGCTGCAACATAAATAGAAATTAGATGGACAACTGCATGTAGGAATTAAAGCATTTTCTCTATACATCCAAATGTAAAAAGATAAATGAAGGACACTTTTCCGTATCATATTAACATATTTAATTTATAAATAAACAGATATAAAGTTCTGAGTTCAAGTAAGGCTCAACGATCACTTTCAGGATTCCTCCTGCTGCTCTTCTCAAAAACCACATTGACGGAGGCTGAAGTTTTCAGGACCAAACTGTCTGTTCTTGGAAAAGTCCAAAACCACACAGACAGACAATGACTCAAACTAAACATAGAATACAATGAACATGTTAATGATGTGACCTGATTCCAACTGAGCAGCTTTCATTGGCTGTGGCAAAACACCAAAGACCAATGAGGAATGAAGACAGCTGCTGTGGAAGTCAGAACATCAACAGTGTCTGCAGGAAGCTCCAAACCCCCCAGACAACAATACAGGAGTCACTGACTGCAATCATCATCACCAACTGCTATCTCTGATCAGCAATTGGATGTCTCACAGACATTTTAATGCACAGGTTTACTGTAGGGGAATGCACAGGGAGAAAAACAAAATACTTCACCTTGCGTGGTACATACAATAATGTGTACTAACATTAAGACCCTGTCTCACAAGTAAGAATATGCAGAAACCAGACCGACATGGCAAAAATGGCCTTAATCCAAAAGCAGTCGAGAGGGAAAGAGGCATGTAGACTGTAATGTATCTCGGCCAGGCTGCCTCGTCCACACCTGCATGGTTGCATCCAAAGCATATTGAGACAACAGTTAGACGACACAGACAGCAGCTGTCAGATGGCCATAAAAGGCGCTGATGACTGCCCGACGTCCAAACGCGTGGATGGCAAACACAGGACCAGAGTGGGAGCCAGCCCTGTGTCCTCCCTTTACACAGGACCTGCCGGTACTGGACATCAGCGTACAACCAATGTATGGACTGGACTCACGCCATATGTGTCAAAATCCCATGCAATCACATCTTTGCTTGTCCACACTTTCCCTGCGATCACTGACTTCACAGTATGTGGTTGTGCCTGCGTAGGACAGGTCATGAAATGGTGAAATGATCACTCAGCTGGGTTTGTGTGTTCATAACGGCTGAACGAGCCAATACGTGTGTGCGCGGGGGGCAAAGTTTGGCAGTGGGCCTAGCTTCCCCATGCACACAACACTCAACAGGCGTAATCTTTCCAGTGAACTTTAATTTCTGTTTTTTTGCTCACTTCAACAGAGGCAGCACAACGCAACCCTGTGCACCACGATGTCCGGTTGGATTATCGGTGCGCAGCAAGTCACATGGGATTTATTTATGCCGTGGTTGTTTTCCAGCACACAGCAGCCGGGTGACAGGGTTTTCACCACAGGATGTGGTCCCTGGATCCTGTCTGCCCTACACTGTGAAACACTCCAGGGGCCATGCAGGAGGTGAGTTTCATGTTTAATAATGTTTCCATGACCTGGCCATACAGGTCCATGTTATACCTCCTACAGAGTTAGATGTGATCAATTTTTCAATTTCAATTTATTTTCATTTATATAGCACCAAATCACAACAGAGTTGCCTCAAAGCGCTTCACACAGGTAAGGTCTAACCTTACCAACCCCCAGAGCAACAGTGGTAAGGAAAAACTCCCTCTTAGGAAGAAACCTCAAGCAGACCAGACTCAAAGGGGTGACCCTCTGCTTGGGCCATGCTACAAACATAAATTACAGAATAATTCATGGATGAATATACAAGAAATGCTATTGGCACACAGGACAGGAGGGTTGCCAACACAAATACAACTCCCATCTTTGGATGGAGCTGCACCTTAAACAGAGAGAAAAAACAGAATCAGGTCAGAAAGACAAAAAATACTGTATAATTTGCCAGCATTAAACAACAAGAAAAACAGAAGAAATACTAAGGTGATTGCCAGCCACTAGCCCTAAACTTCACTAAAAGACCCAGAATTTAGGTAAAGTTGAGGCCACAGCCCGCTCCAATTACTAATAAATGAATTAAAAGAGTAAAAAGCGTAAAACAAAACTGTACCAGTATGCTAGCCACATGAAAGGGAAAATATGTACTTCTTAAGTCTGGACTTGAAAATCTCCACAGAATCTGACTGTTTTATTGATGCAGGGAGATCATTCCACAGAACAGGGGCATGATAAGAGAAAGCTCTGTGACCCGAAGACTTCTTATTCACCTTAGGGACACAAAGTAGTCCTGCACCCTGAGAACGTTACGCCCGGGCTGGTACGTAAGGTTTAATTAGGTCAGCTAGGTAGGGAGGTGCCAGTCCATGAATAATTTTATAGGTTAGCAGCAGAACCTTAAAATCTGATCTCACTGGGACAGGAAGCCAGTGAAGGGATGCCAAAATGGGTGTAATGTGGTTGTACTTTCTACTTCGTGTCAAAAGTCTGGCTGCAGCATTTTGAGCCAATTGGAGACCCCTAATGCTAGACTGCCTTAAACCAGAAAATAGAACACTGCAGTTGTCCAATCTAGAAGAGATAAATGCATGGATCAGGGTCTCAGCATCAGCCATAGACAGGATGGGACGAATCTTCACTATATTTCGCAGGTGGAAGAAAGCAGTCCAAGTAATATTTCTAATGTGGAGGCCAAAGGACAACGAAGGATCAAAAATTGCCCCAAGGTTCCTCACTTTGCCAGTGTGATGTATCACACATGAGCCCAAGAACCATCATTTCAGTCTTATCAGAGTTTAAAAGTAGGAAGCTTCTACATACATACATCTAACTTCTCACTGCTGCAAGGTAATCTTCTAAGGATTTTATGTGAACGAGATTACCAGCAGTTATCGGCATGTATAACTGAGTATCATCTGCATAGCAGTGAAAGGTAATCCCATAATGCTGCAATATGTGCCCAAGGGGTGCTATATAAAGGGAGAAAAGCAGGAGGCCTAAGACAGACCCCTGTGGAACCCCAAATTTCATGTCACTAAGGTTAGAGGTAGTGTTACTGTACAAACACAGTGAGAACGACTGGTCAAGTATGACGTCAGCCATGCAAGGGCACTCCCAGTAATCCCAAAATGATTTTCCAGCCTGTCAAGTAGAATATGATGATCCACTGTATCAAATGCAGCACTGAGATCTAACAGCAACAGAACCATAGTTGTGTCCGAATCCATTGTAAGATCATTCACCACTTTAGTGAGAGCCGTCTCTGTGGAATGATATTTTCTAAAAGCAGACTGCAGTGGCTCAAAGAGATTATTTTCAGTAAGACAGTCTACGACAGGGGTAGGCAACCTGTTCCAGAAAGAGCCATGAGAGTGCAGGTTTTCTTTGCAGCCACTGACTCCACCAGGTGATTTTACTGATTAATATCACTTTGAGCAGATGGAATCAGTTAATCAGTGAAATCACCTGGTGGAGTCAGTGGCTGCAAAGAAAACCTGCACCCTCATGGCTCTTTCTGGAACAGGTTGCCTACCCCTGGTCTACGAGCTGCCGTGACACCAATTTTCCAGAATTTTAGAGAAAAATGATAGATTTGATATCGGCCGATAGTTTTTCAATACACTAGGGTCAAGATTAGGTTTCTTAAGTAATGGTTTAATCACTGCAGATTTGAAACATTTAGGAACAGATCCAGAAGTTAAAGAAAGATTAATAATTTCCAGCACAGTCGGCCCAATAGTGGACCACAGGTCCCTAAACAGTTTTGTTGGTATAGGATCAAATAAAGAGGTTGTGTTTTTTTGTTGACATTACGAGTTTTGTCAGCACGCCTAGTGAGATACTATCAAATTCTGTAAATCTAGGTAATACCTCAGTAGTGGCGCCCACCTCAATAGCAGGGTATAGTGGCTGGGTTAAGGCATGCTGGGATATGTTTAACCTGATGTCTTCTATTTTCTTCCCAAAGTAATCCAGGAAATCTTGTGCTGTAAAAGGAGAGCGAACTACAGGTGGTTGTCCATGCATAAGTGTTGCCACCATGTCAAACAAGAACTTTGAGTTATGCTTGTTTTTGTTGATCAAATCAGAGTAGTAGGTCTGCATTGTAGCCAATAATGCATGCTTATAGTCTAAGATAGCATCACGCCACGCAAGGTGGAATACTTTCTAATTTTGAACAACACCATTTCTGTTCTAGACCTCTTGCTTTATGCTTGAGGTCATGCAGATAATCATTGAACCAAGGTGACTGTGATTTGGGGGAGCGCGGTTTTAACACAGGTGGTGCAATCATGTCGAGTGTAGTTTTGAGCACCGAGTTTCAACTATCCACAAGTCTGTCTACTGACTGGGTATTTGTGAAGTTAAGACATCAGGCAGTCTAGCTTCGAGTTCAGTCTTAGTTGAGGAGTTGATGCATCGCGATAATGATATATAAGGTTGTTGTTCCACTAAACACGGCAGCGAAACTGTAAACTTAATAAGTGAGTGATCAGACACCACTGATGTAAGAGGCATGATGTCAATATTCGTGACAGCAATACCACGTGCAAGAACCAGATCCAGGGTATTTCCACTAATGTGTGTCAAATCGCGAATGCATCGTCGAAATCCTAATGCATCCACAATTTCCATAAATGATTTGCAGAGGGGATCAGGCCCAAGAGGCCTATATACAGTGACAAAGTAATACGACTGATTTTATTCTTCTGACCTTGGCAATGTGTAATATCCTGAGCAGAGCGGAGAATCAGATTCTCAAACAAGTTATATTTGTAACCCCCAACAGCTAATAAGCTAAACCTAGATTTATAAATAAGAGCAACACTCCCGCCTTGCTTCGCATCATGAGGGACGTAACTGAATGTATATGCTGGTGGGCAGGCCTCATTTAAGGAGAGGACAACTGTAGGTTTAAGCCAGGTTTCACATAGCCCAATCATCTCTAAGTGATGATCAGGTCCCATCTTATCTTAGGGACCTCGTAGTACCATATCACCCCAATAGAGCGCTTCGCTCTCAGACTGCAGGCTTACTTGTAGTTCCTAGGGTTTGTAAGAGTAGAATGGGAGGCAGAGCCTTCAGCTTTCAGGCTCCTCTCCTGTGGAACCAGCTCCCAATTCAGATCAGGGAGACAGACACCCTCTCTACTTTTAAGATTAGGCTTAAAACTTTCCTTTTTGCTAAAGCTTATAGTTAGGGCTGGATCAGGTGACCCTGAACCATCCCTTAGTTATGCTGCTATAGACGTAGACTGCTGGGGGGTTCCCATGATGCACTGTTTCTTTCTCTTTTTGCTCTGTATGCACCACTCTGCATTTAATCATTAGTGATCGATCTCTGCTCCCCTCCACAGCATGTCTTTTTCCTGGTTCTCTCCCTCAGCCCCAACCAGTCCCAGCAGAAGACTGCCCCTCCCTGAGCCTGGTTCTGCTGGAGGTTTCTTCCTGTTAAAAGGGAGTTTTTCCTTCCCACTGTAGCCAAGTGCTTGCTCACAGGGGGTCGTTTTGACCGTTGGGGTTTTACATAATTATTGTATGGCCTTGCCTTACAATATAAAGCGCCTTGGGGCAACTGTTTGTTGTGATTTGGCGCTATCTAAAAAAAATTGATTGATTGATTTATCAATAATTAGATCATTGATCAACAATGATTTTGAGGACAGTGATCTTATGTTAATGAGACCAAGTCTAAGGACCTCAGTGGAGTTGACAGTTGAACTGTTTGGGTTTAGGGGTGGTTCCAGAGTAGCATATATAAGATGCCTAGAAGTAGGTTTAGGTTTGAGACATTCCACGCGCGTTGTAGGTTGCAGTCATGAAATCATTGCTATTGCTGGAACAACCACTGGGTCATCCTCATTTTCAACATCATCCAATATAGTAATGGGTATTAAGTTTGGAAAGCATATCCCTCTATGATTTTTATAGACACGACTATGGAAATAGGCCACAGTCTCAACTTGTTGAAATTCCCTCCCTGGCAAATAAACTGCACTATCACCATAATGGATTTTCTGCACAAATTTCCCCGCTAACCTAATGGATTCCACACCCACATTTGTCATAAGCCTTGCAGGGTCTCTAATCACCTACTCCATGGCCTGCTGTAGATTCCTAATGTTACCCTCCCTGTAGAGCTCTATCTATGTTCGCAGACAAGATGGCGGTGCCTTCCCCAGTAGGGTGGAGGCTGTCCGGCATCAGCAAGCCACGGCATCAACAAGCCACGGCGGCCCCAGAACGAAGGCCAGTTATCAATAAAGCTAAAGCCTTGCTGTCTACAAAACTGCGCCAGCCACCTATTTAATGATGTCAGCCTGCTAAACGCCTCATCAGTACCCCGGGAGGGGAGGGGACCAGAGACTATTAATCAATGCTGACACATCTTTCTGGCAAGGTCACAAGTCATCTCTATGTCCATTTTTGTGACCTCTGAGTGCTTCAGCCTGATATCATTGCTGCCAACATGAATAACTATGTGACTATATCTCATGTCGTGTTCCTTTGTCTGTCTTCCCTTCTGCAGCATCAGCACCCTAAGATGAGATGCAATGTCGGGCACTCTGGCCCCAGGAATGCAATTAACATCAGCCGGCATCTGTAACCTGACTTTGCAGGTGATAGAATCCCCTATCAGTAAAGTCCGGTGTTTCGGCCTGGAGACAGGAGTGGAAGTCACTTGTGGGCTCAGAGAATTCACATCAGGCAATTCCAAGGTGGTAGAACTGATTCACAGTTCGCAGTGGCGAGTGTGATCAGGGTGCCACAACCGGGCACCAAGCCCTACGGTGCTTCCTCCGCCTAGCCACAGTCTGAAAGCCGTCCTCCATAGCCGGCGTTTCTAAACTGATGCTAATGCCTCGCAAGCCTGCCCAACACTAACCTCATCTGGAGTGCCCGTAACATCTAACTCCACTGAGCTAAGAAGCTGCTCTAACTTACGGACACGACTCTCTAAGAGAGCCACCCTATCTTCCAACATCACGCAGGATTTACGGAGGGTGTAAAGTAGGATTTGTAGTGTACTTTGTGCACTAAGAAATTCAAGAATGTAGCCAAGCAAACACGAGCTAACCAGTAATGGATAAGCTAACCACTCCTGTATACACAGACACAAATATATGAATTAAAATTCACAGCAGTTACATTGAAAAACTAACAGAAGTATTAAACAGGTAAAAAAAAAAGCAGCAGCTATAAAAATAATGATGGGAGAGGGGAGGAGTCACCCTAGCTAGCGAGAAAAACAAAAAACTCCTAAAATTAACACAAGAGTAAAGCACTAAGCTAAAATTCACAAGTTACACTAAACAGTTAATCAACTAACTATAAACTATAAAAAAATGAAATGAAAAAATGATGATGGGGGTCCGAAATAGCTAACACAAGCTAACCACTAGCGAAAATGCTAGCCGCTCCTAAGATTTTACACAGGAGTAAAATAATTACTTAAAATTCACAGCAGTTTGACTGAAAAACAAACAGAAGTATTAAACGGGTAAAAAAGAAACAGCTATAACTAACCACGAGGGTCGACGAGTGCTAAACAGAAATAAAAGAAGCGTATACAACCGTGTGAAGTTCAGAGTTGTGTCACAGCAACAAACAATCCGTCAGAAGCAAGTTGCCAGATCTGTGAGCCAGCGTCAGCAACAACAATTCCTGTTGTTAATCAAGTAACAATATGTATATTACAGCGGTGAGATCAGTTCAGCTGCGAGCCTCTAATGAGTGCAATGGTGCATTAACGTGCATGAGATAGCCATTGGGTACACCTGTCCGTGGTGTCACAGATATGATGGGCACAATTTTCACATAATTTTTAGGTGGAGGAATGGAAATGTATCTGTGCTGTAAGCTCTACTGTAGATATAACATCCTGCTCAGATCTGCCGCGGCGTGCGCTATGCAACACATAGATCTGCAGTGGCACATGGTGCTTTTCGTTTTGATTACACTTTTCCAATGCAGATGATGAATGTGTGCCACATACATGCCATTACATATCAACATTTCCTTTGCCCTCCCCGGCCGTGGTCCAGTGGAGGTCGACATACGTGGCACAAGCAGGACATGCAGGTGATCCATCTCAGAGCTCAATCAACTGTGATCAGATCGTTTCACGTGCTGTTATGACGCCATCAGAATATTGCTGTAGACTGAGATCAGATAGGGCACAAAACTGCACATAGACTCCTGTCAGATGTGTGTCCCATCTCAACAGCGTCGAGTGTTTTGAACTGTGCAACACACTCGGGACAGCCGAGCCAATGAGGCCAACTATGTAGACTGTGGTGTGCTTGCTTAGGAGCACTTGCCATTGCCAGGCTCGAGCTGCATGGGGCAGTCAGATGAGATGCGGTGAGTGTTCTATTTCATTTTGAAATAATATTGAAATATTCTACACCTTTTCATTCATTAATGTGGACAAAGGTTCCTTGTTTTCATTGTTATTCACATTGTTTCATAAATGGAAAGTAAAATTACATTTGTCTGCATTATTTTACTGCTCCAAAAAAAAAAAAAAAAAAAATCTAATCCATGACTAAAAACCATGATTCAATCTGAACCATGGGTTTTGTGATCTGTTGCATCTATACAGCATAGTGACGTAGCCACAGTCACGTCCTCTGAGGACTGAGACATTTTCCTGTGATGGAATGATGGAGGAGATGAAATTCCTCCTGGAGATATGAAAGGAATGAATAATCTACAGCTGTTTTGAGGGACAAAAATAAACACAAGGAGGTGATACAGATGTTTACTCACATTTCTTGTCCAAAGGGTTCAAGAAGCAGTAGAAGTAAATAGTGCATAATAAAACAGTGATTCCTCAGCCCTGCTTTTCTGGTTTGGACAAAAACTCTCCAGCAGCAGCTTCAACACAGTCAGTTCTTAAGGCCCTGTCACACCTTGATAATTTAACCAGCGTATGCCAACCATATAAAAAAAATGCTGGCATAAGTCCAATAAGTTAAGGGTAAGTCTTTTATAAGTATAAGAGCACGCTGAAACACACTGAAGCTTGTTGATGTACGTCCTAATAAGATGAGCTCCTCAAAAAATTTTAGGCATGCTGAAAATTTTCAAGGAGTGCCAGCGTGTGAGTCACACATCCCGCACATGCAAGACATAAGTTGGAGGTAAGTTATGGGATTGTTGGCACACGTTTCTTGTAATTTACTCATGAGTCTAAATATGTCCCTTAATGCTGGCCACTGATTGGCTGAAACAGTCATTCTGCATGAGGACTGCAGGTTTCAGACACACACAGAGTAAATCTGACCTGTTCATTTCAGTCCAATTCACCATCACAGATGGACATGAATCCAAATAAAGCTCCTGATTTTTGAAAATGACCTCTGAAAATACTTTAATTCGTGGCTGGAAACATAACGTTTTAAAGCAAGTCCCTCAGTGTCTTTTCTGCTCCAGGTGCATTTCTCATGTTGGTGCTGTGATCTGAACACACAGAAGCGCTGTGGTGATTTAAAGTTTTAAAGTGCCGTCACTGTGGTGTGATCATCGGAAGACCTGATCGATCGATCAGGGTGATCACGCCTGATTAATCCGCTGTTTAAACAACCCTAACGCTAACCCTGATCGCGGTCAACTGGCACTTTAAAAGTTTAAATCATTACAAGGTTTCATTATTCAGGTCTGTGATGACCTGATCAGACCTGATCAGATAGCAGCCACTCGGCGCTTTCAACATTTAAAGACACAGCACTCCATTCATTCACGGCAGCATTTCCCACAACCAGCCCACTCATCAGCATTCTGTACACAATAAAAATGGTTCATCGAGGTATGAAATGAAAAAATAAAAATAATGTTAAATTACTCTGATGCACACCACACTGTGCAGTACCAGCCCGAACCACTGGGTGGAAACGGGGCTGTAGGCATATGCTGGTTAATTGTCACGGGCTGACAGCTGCATTAAAGAATTTTGTTTTTTTTTTAATTGGGGTAAAAGGTGTATTTTTCTGCATGTGGTAAAACACGCAATCTAGCCCTTTTGAGCAATATATACAGTACAGGTGCATCAAAAACTGAATATCATAAAAAAGTTCAATATTTTGCCATTTAGTTTAGAAAGGGAAAATTTTATATATTGTAGCTATATTGCATATTGCAACTGTCTCATGCATTTTAATTTAATTTTGATAATTACAGCATACAGGTCAAAAGAATAGAAGAAAAAACCTTCTTTTAAAAATGTATATGTAATGTGACTAGAATATATGAAATTTATATTCTCTGCAATAAATGACAACAAAAATGAACTTCTTTCATGATATTCATATTTTGGCGATGCACCTGCAAAGCTGTGCACTGGTTGTAAACATTATTTTGTCACAGTCCAGAGAAATGTGTCACTGTGTGCAACACACTTTTCTTTTTTTCATAATGCAGTCCGTCTCTGCAGGCACTTGAACATTTTCATCAGCCTTTTAAATTTTGTTTTTCACTGCTGCTGAATATTTCATCTTAATTTGTTTGATTTGCTTTGAATTATTTTACTAACAAGGCTCTTGGTTTTAAAATGTTGGTATTTGACCTTTTATTGTAATACTTCTGAATGTTTAAATTTCACAAATTTCCAAGCTTGTACAGAACAAAGCTGAAAATGTCGTGGGTGAAATTCAGTTACAACGTTAATGACACTTGAAGATTGAGTCTCCCCAGGTAACCAATCATACAACACAAAGTCATTCCAACAGTACCCTAATGATCCTTTCAAAAAGACCTTGAACCAAAAACATCCAGTTGTTGCATTGGGTCTGTGGTTAACATCCAAGTCATATAAATGCACAGGAAGGAAATAACATGACCCAAACAACTGTGACTTTCATTCTTCTGCAAACACATCTGCATCACCAATCACTACTGTCCAGCAACCTCATGACTCCAAAGTCAGAGACTCTGTCCCCGGCCCCCACAGCACTCACAGTACCCATGTGTGGGCTAGACATGATGCCCAGCAGCTTGTTGGTTATCCAGTGAATGTTCAGGATGACCAAGAGATCACTTTGCACATGTAGACCACCTAAAACTTACTCTAAACTCAAATGAAGGAATTTTTCTGCTGTTAATATGAAGGAGGATTCATATACTCATATTCATTTGGGGAGGTGATGGTCTAGTGGTTAAGCGTTAGGCTTGAGACCAGAGAATCCTTGATTCAAATCCCAGCCTGACCAGAAAATCATTAAGGGCCCTTGGGCAAGGTCCTTAATCCCCTAGTTGCTCCCGGTGCGTAGTGAGTACCTTGTATGACAGCACCTTCACAACGGGGTGAATTTGAGGCATTACTTGTTAAGCGCTTTGAGCATCTGATGCAGATGGAAAAGTGCTATATAAATGCAGTCCATTGATATACTCCTTACATAGGTGTCTTCAGAATGCTCATAGGCTCTGCTTGTACACATAGGTTAGAGCAATTTTGACAAGAAAAAAGACAAACAAATGAAGAAAAATACAAAAGTCTAATATTTCTGGTATGAATCATATTTTTGTGCTGATTTTCATCCTACCCAGGTATGCAGATGGGGAGTACCAAGATGGTCCAAGAGTAGAGGATGGTGGTAGGGTGGTTGGAGGAACTAAACGCTCAACTGCTTAATCTATGGTGGATGTTTTCATAAGTGATCCACTCATTCACAATGGGTTCCAGCCCACACTGCTGTCAAAAGATAACAGTTGACAATCTGATTGTTTAATTCTGTTACATATGTCCAAAGCACACATGCACGATAAAGTGTCTTTGCATACTTCGGCCAACTTTACACTCAGATCACATACCATGTAAAGAACAAAAATGATGTAATTTCTATATAAATTCATTTATTTTTGATGCAATTATCCTTAAACTCAAGCTCAGTCAGCCAGATGAGCCCTTTCTTTCATTCATTCAATCATTTCCTGAACCTGCTTTGGACTATTAACAGTTACTTGGAGGGGTGGGGACAGCTTATCCTAGCAGTCATGATTATGCAACAGACGGGGCAAATCCTGGACAAACAGGCCACCAGTCTATTGTGGGACTGACACATATAGAAGGACAAACACATTCACACTCTCACACCTACGGTCAATTTAAAGTCACCAATTCACCTAAGCTGCATGTCTTTGGAGGTGAGAGGAGGGTGGAGCACCTGGGGAAACCCAAGCAAACATGGGCAGAACATGCAAACTCCACACCAGAAGGACCAGGTGGGACTTAAATCTGGGACCTTCTCGCTATCAGATGGTAGTGCTGACCATCAACTCACTGTATTGCCCCGCCCGAGCTGATATGTCATCATTTATTTGAACACCAATATTGAAGACAATCTCCAAATATTTATGGACCTAACTGTATGGTGCAGATGACCTCCCCATAACATTAGCCCTGTTTAAATGAGGCTGATGATGATGATCCACAGCAGACTTCACGTGGTGTGTCATGCTGTGAGGTCACGCTTTCCTTTTTCAAAAATAGATTTGTGATCTCAGTTGGACTCCGTGGAGCCACTTTGGTTTGATGGAACACAGCGCTGAAACTCTGCTACAGTGCTCCATCTTTCATTATGTTGAGGACTGATAGTGACGTCTCACACAGCAGGAGTCACAAAACCAGTTCTGCAGCAGCCAAGCACATCATGTCACCGCTCACAGCAGGAAGTGGAAGCTCCCTGAAGGATGCGTTTCAAACAGGATTAAAATCAATAAGTGACATCCATTGGATGACAAGTCATAATGGCACTGCTGCTGGGGAGGAAGTCATTCATATCAATAATGGCTGAGTCTCATACATTCATGTCAGTAACATATAACCAGTAAATAATGGATACTCAAGTCCATATGTATTAGGACATTTTGCTGCTGTCTATCACAGCATATTAAAGTTGACAACAGACAATTATTTGGGATGTTTAATGCTTTCATTTCAGGGTAACAGTTAAGAAACCGTACCAGGAATGACCCATTTTGCTCCTGACAGGTCGTATGACTGTTCACTTTAAATAGTGCTGCAATCTACATCAGAAAATTCTATAATCAGCCTTCAACCACCTTTAAGAGTGTGACGGAAGCTCTGCCGGTCACAGAGCTTTCTCCTACCGTGCCGTGGCTCTGTGGAGTGATCTCCCGGCACACATACAACAGTCGGATACTGTGGAGACTTTTAAATCACATTTAAAGACTCATTTGTTTTCCTTGTTTTATCATTAATTTTATTGTGTTATGATGTGTTTTTATTCTTGTGTTCTTTTATGGTTTTGTCTTTTTATTGTGTTTTAAATTTTTTATTCGGTTTTCTCTGTTTTTATACTGTGTGAAGCATCTTGAGGCGATCTCATCACGAATTAATAGATTTGAATTTGAATTTAAATTTGATTGAACTGACCCAAGAATTACGGCATTGTGGAGCATCCTGCAAATTGCACTGGACTTTTTTTTACCTTGACTTTTTTTACCTTACTTGCTATGGGCTCAGATAGATTATCAGTTTCAAAAGGTGATGGTATTTGAAGCCAGATACAGGATGCTTGAACCCAAATGCAGGACTCAAACAAAGGCACATGAAAAAAAGTAAAACCTTAGAGACTGATGGGCTCAGGCACAGGACACTGACAGATTGGCAGGCCGGCAAACTAGCAGTTAAACAAAGCTGACAGATGGGAGAACAGGTGGGGAAGGCAGACATGAGGACAGATGTGAAAAGCAGGCATGGTGTGTATTGACAGCAGAGAGCTGAAGCAGCGTGCAGAGACTGCAGATAGGCAGAATGATGAACAGATGAGCAGGCGAGAATTCAACCACAGCTAACCGGCAGAAAGGATCCAGCAGTCGTGTGAACCCACCAGGAGGCTGAGACTGATAGTATACTGCTAAGCTGACAGATGGGAACAGGTGTGTGATTAACAGATAAGAAACAGGTGTGTAGATAGGAGGACCAAGGCAGAATGTCGGTGTGCCATGCCCAACAACACAGACAGAGTGACAGATGCATGGGGAGAAGAGACAGGTAAGCAGTGACAATGCATGCCAAAAACAATCAAACAAAAAACAAACAACAAACAAACTCACATGGCACCACACCATACCACAATCCTTGATTCAGAAAAAAAAAATGTGTGCAGGATCATACTTGAACTCTACAATTATTTTCAGGGCTACTGAAAGGTTACACTTTTCAATATTTCTACATTTATCTCGATTTGAATAATAATGATCATAATAATAATAACGTCTGTGAAACTGCATGAAATGATTGAAATCAAAGTATGTTTTTGGAGCCAGTGGGCAGAATACCATGTTTCAAAAGCTGTCCTAATAAACTGTCTGCAAAGTGACAGCTGCTTTTAAAGCTGCAATAACACAAACGTATAATTCTCCAGCACGCGAGCTTCTCTGGACATGTGTAGCTTCAGGAACCACTGATGTCTGTATGTATTAAAGGCGTATGCAGACACGCATTACTGTCATCATATTACTGACAGCATTATGGGTACTGCATGATGAATGTGACCAAAATAGCAGTGTTGGAAGAAATAAAAATAAATATTTATGGTGAAGACACCCTGTATGTCTTCAAAAGCTTGTTAAGGAGCTAAACCCTTTGATCTGAGGACAGTACACTGGGCCTGTGTGCTCATCTTCTAACACCAGCCCGCTCATATCGGGGAAGAGCTACAGCTCGACTGTCAGCTACGGAGCAGCTCTGCAGGAACCCTCAGGGTTTAATAACAGATTGAAAGAAGCAGTGATTTATTTGAAGCTATACTGCTATAAAGCAAGTGCCTTCACGTGTATGTAGAAAAAGCTTGTAAAAGCACAAGTTCTCCCACTGGCTGAGTGCTGAAGTTTGATTCTCCAGATGTCCTGGTACCATCTCAGTTCATAGCTGAAAAAGGAAAAAAAGAAGCAAAAAGAAGCAAATTGAATGATTCTTGAAGACAGGTTTGATGCATTGGAAACTGTAGTCTAAAATGTCAACTTTGGAGAACATTTCAAACCACCACATTCTGGAAAAGTCACCATAGCTGAGGAGGTCAGCCACATGGTTCTCCTCCAATCACAGCATCACCTCTGGTGAGAAATGAGTCCACAGTGCTTCCCAGTTTTTGTACATCAGGTTTTACTCCTTTAAACCCCATCACACTCAACCACGTTTCCATCCCCCAAAAATTGGGTGAATGCATCAGGAACATCATAGGTACACAATATAAACTAATAAGGACATGGTGTGGTCTACATGTAGTGTGAACATTAAACTTTTTAAACTAATTAATTCTAAACTAATTAAACTTAGTGTGGACTTCACTGATGTAGGACAAGTGTACATATGGGCCCTCCCAGCAGCTGTCTGTGGATTGCATTGTGAAATGTGCCAATCAAGGTCCCTGGTGCTGAAAGGCAGGATATATCCCCAACTCCTCATAAAAATTGCAGTTTGCGTCAAGGCATGCGCCTGCATGTATGCACAGATCATATTTGAGTGTTTAAATACGGATGGAACATTTGGAAATAGAGCTGTTATTCTGACTGTTGTTTATGGTTGAACCTACATGTAGACACAAGAAAACTTGCAGAACAAATGAAAAATGGCAGCACGTGGCACAGTATGTGTCATGAAATTAAATCCAGCAATGGCAGCAGTCTGTGGACTGCTGTGTGAAATGTGCCAGTCACTGTTAATGGTGCTGAAATGAATTCTTCCACAGTTCCTTGTACAAACTGAGGACCCCTTCACACATAGTGCGAAGTTTGGATGAAGTGCACACTTGTGCACATGATGCTGGAATCGTGTGCAAACTGCAAACCGTGTAATGTCGCCCCTGCCTCCAATGACTCATACACCTTTTGCTACAACTATTTGCGCACACAAGTGCCTGAAAGATAAAGTGTGTGCTGTGTGAACCCATCGCACCCTCTTGCGGCAGGTGCCAGCCAAATTCCAGGTGACACACACAAACATCTAACACCGCTCGCATGGCACTTAGAAAATGTGTGGCCAGTCGCACTCTTGGCACAACAGCAGACTGGAAACAGTCACTGTCGTACTCGCAGAGAAATCTGTCTAAGGCCCACATGAGTGTGGTTTTGGTGTGTGCGCTGAGATGACAGGAGGTGTGTCCTCCCACTGAAGCAAGGGTGGAAATCAGTCCAGGTGGACACCACGTACTGTGTTTGGATGGATGTAGACAAACAACTGGCAGTGTGATGCATGTGTGTCTGTTTGCTGTTATCAAGTGGACATAAATAAAAACATATATCACTGTAGCAACGTGCTGCAGCCAGCAAGCACGCGCACGTCACACACATGGACAGGCTGCTCACAGGTTGAAATGGACTGTCAGATCAGAACATGCAGCAGGCGATCTCACTGTCACATCACCCTCGTGAGCTCTGTTCAACATGACGCGGTGTCCTGTGGTGCATCGTCCACAAGACCTGCGCGTGTGGCCAGTTGGAGATGTGCTAGCAGATGTGGACATGAATGAGATGAGTGAACTGCTTCTCATTCATATCATTTCATGACGTTATGTCAGTGACCATGGGTCATTTACAGAGGAACAGATGGATCATATATGTAATGCTCGCTTGATAAATGCAGTGTTTTTATATGGTGTGTGATTTCAGCTTTTTTTGTAATACTTCCATGTCCTTCGTGATATGAGGCAGATTCTGGCAGCTTTCAAAGAACAGCTCCGTAGCTCAGTGGTAAAATTGCTGACTGGCAATCTAGAGCTTTTGAAAGGCATGAGTTCGCGTGCAGTGGGTGGTGTGTTTCTCTCTCTCTCTCTCTCTCTCTCTCTCTCTCTCTTTTTAAAATTATTCTACATAAGTGGCTCCAGGTGGTTCCACAGGTACCGGCTGGTTTTTACCGCCGCGACGCGCGAAGCCGCCGCTCCTCTTTCCATGACAAAAACTCCTGTAACAGTGGAATGTGCCATTCATTTCCAAACTGGACGCTGTGTTTTATCCGGGACGTTGTCTGACTAGCACAGGAATTGTGAAAAGACGTGAACATCAGCACTTTTTCGGCACATTGAGACAGACGTGCGGAGGAATTCCACGTGTCGCGGCTGTGCCGCATGGCGCAAAGCAACGCCGTGATGAAGCTTCACAGGACATGTTCTGGCATGTCCAGGCACATCCACAATTTCTCGGATAATCACTCGATGGAAAAACCACCGACAGCTGTCTGAACACCATCTCAAAGCCGTCCTGTGAGACCAAAACGGAAGTGGTTTTGTCTCGCTCCAGTAGCGAATCCATTGTGACGCGCGAAGCCTCAGCTTGGCTTTCCATGACAAAATCTCTTGTTAAAAGTGAAATCTGCCAGAAAATGGTTGATGTCCAGCTCTTGTGATAACCAGAGAAATGGCACACGGTGGTCACGGATCCAGACAGCCATCTGTTTAGAAATGAAATGGTCGTTCAGCCTGTCAATGGCGGCTTTGGAGCGCGGCGTGCCCCACAGCCACTGGGGGCCATCCTTAAAGCGACAGTAACACTCCTTATTCTCTACCAAGCCCGTAACATTTTCACCGAAAGCCAGATAAATTTTTCTAATGGTTTCCAGCTGCCAGTCTCTAACAGTTTCTGAAAAAATTCTGATGGAAAAAAAGCCCAAATCATTCCGCCATTTTCTGGCAATGAAACAACGACGAGGGGGCTGGACCACTCCTCACTCAAAGCCTGTTCACAGGCGAATGATGCAACCGACAGGCATGAAAAAACTCACGCATGCACACGAAGGTTCAAGCTTGTCTGATGCAATCACACTTGATTCAAATCCATATGGTTTTTGAAAAAAATAATAAGGTTGGATACTTTTCTAATAGACCTCGTATATAATTAATCAAATACCCAGACAGAGCTTTAATTCATTTGAAAGCTTGACTCTTAGTCTTGTCCATCCAAATTGGAAGTCCCAAAAAACAGTTTTATTTGTTATAATCTATCGTCCACCTGGTCGTTACTGTGAGTTTCTTTGTGATTTTTCAGACCTTTTGTCTGACTTAGTGCTTATCTCAGATAAGATAATTATAGTGGGTGATTTTAACATCCACATAGATGCTGAGAATGACAGCCTCAACACAGCATTTAATCTATTATTAGACTCAGTTGGCTTCGCTCAAAATGTAAATGAGCCCACCCACCACCTTAGCCACACTTTAGATCTTGTTCTGACATATGGCATAGAAATTGAAGACTTAACACTATTCCCTGAAAACCCCTTTTTGTCTGATCATTTTTTAATAACATTTACATTTACTTTAATGGACTACCCAGCAGTGGGGAATAAGTTTCATTACAGTAGAAGTCTTTCTGAAAGCGCTGTAACTAGGTTTAAGGATATGATTCCTTCTTTGTTATGTTCTTCAATGCCATATACCAACACAGTGCAGAGTAGCTACCTAAACTCTGTGAGTGAGATAGATTATCTCATCAATAGCTTTACATCCTCGTTGAGCACAACTTTGGATGCTGTAGCTCCTCTGAAAAAGAGAGCCTTAAATCAGAAGTGCCTGACTCCGTGGTATAAGCCACAAACCCGCAGCTTAAAGCAGATAACCCGTAAGCTGGAGAGGAAATGGCGTCTCACTAATTTAGAAGATCTTCATTTAGCCTGGAAAAAGAGTCTGTTGCTCTATAAAAAGGCCCTCTGTAAAGCTAGGACATCTTACTATTCATCACTAATTGAAGAAAATAAGACAAACCCCAGGTTTCTTTTCAGCACTGTAGCCAGGCTGACAAAGAGTCAGAGCTCTGTTGAGCTGAGTATTCCTTTAACTTTAACTAGTAATGACTTCATGACTTCTTTGCAAATAAAAATTTAACTATTAGAGAAAAAATTATTCATAACCATCCCATAACCCGATCCTTACTCTGGATGGCATTACCCTGACCTCCAGTAATACTGTGAGAAATCTTGGAGTCATTTTTGATCAGGATATGTCCTTCAATGTGCATATTAAGCAAATATGTAGGACTGCTTTTTTGCATTTGCGCAATATCTCTAAAATTAGAAAGGTCTTGTCTCAGAGTGATGCTGAAAAGCTAATTCATGCATTTATTTCTTCTAGGCTGGACTACTGTAATTCATTATTATCAGGTTGTCCTAAAAGTTCCCTGATTCTCTCCCCTCAGCCCCAACCAGTCCCAGCAGAAGACTGCCCCTCCCTGAGCCTGGTTCTGCTGGAGGTTTCTTCCTGTTAAAAGGGAGTTTTTCCTTCCCACTGTCACCAAGTACTTGCTCATAGGGGGTCATTTTGACCGTTGGGTTTTTTCTGTAATTATTGTATGGCTTTTGCCTTACAATATAAAGGGCCTTGGGGCGACTGTTTGTTGTGATTTGGCGCTATATAAATAAAATTGATTTGATTTGATATATATATATATATATATATATATATATATATATATATATATATATATATATATATATATATATATATATATATATATATATATATGTGTGTATGTATGTATGCATGTGTGTGTGTGTGTGTGTGTGTAAAAACAGCTTCAAGTTTTCTTTTATATATTCAGATAAACACCAGAACAACGAAGTGTGGAGAGGACAGAAAATTGTTGAAATAATAAATTGTTAGGTGATTTTTTTGTTTTTAATACTTTAATGTGTATATTGTTTGTGATGGACTGACTGGCGTCCTGTCCTGGGTGTACCCCGCCTCACACTCTATGACTGCTGGGATAAGCTCCAGCCCCCCGCGACCCTTAATTGGACTTAGCGGTTGTAGATGTGTGTGTGTGTGTGTGTGTGTGTGTGTGTGTATATATATATATGTGTGTATGTATGTATGCATGTGTGTGTGTGTGTGTGTGTGTGTGTAAAAACAGCTTCAAGTTTTCTTTTATATATTCAGATAAACACCAGAACAACGAAGTGTGGAGAGGACAGAAAATTGTTGTAGATGTGTGTGTGTGTGTGTGTATATATATATATATATATATATATATATATATATATATATATATATATATATATATATATGCAGGCTTGCAAACTAACATTTTGGTCCATTTTCAAATAATCTCATATCAATATTTTTGATGACATTGTGCCATGACTTCAGTATGTTTCAGCACACACCGTGAATTTCCAGCCAGCAGTGTGCACGGTGAACGCTGCCATTCATATTAATGCCGCAGCAGCAGGTATCAATCAGTGTCCAGTAACACTGCGAACGCGGCTCATCAGCACCGTTGAAACCAGCTCAAAGGCTACAAAGATCAAAGTCAAACAAAAAGTTGAGCACTGCTTTCAGAAAAATCCGACTTAATAACACTTTGATCACGCACGCTGCACTTCTGCAAAATGAGGAATTTCAGCTTTTATGAGTGCTTATTGTGCTCGCTGCTGTTTGATCACGGCACCCTGAGTAATCAGTGATTTGATGCGTGTCATGTTTTGAGCACCGAATAATGTGCTGGAAGTTTACTGTGTGGCTGAAGTCAAAACTGTGTTGAATGCAAACTGAGCAGGGCTTGGTCAATGCTGATTTTTTTCTTTTTTTATTCTGTTTTTTAATACAAGGCAGGGCTGGCTGAGCATGAAAACCATTTTTCAGTAAGACATGCCTGAAGTTCACACAGTCCCAAATATTTGCACAAATTTGCAGAGCTTCATTGGATCTGCTGGGGATTTATTGTGTTAATCAATGCTAAGCCAAATGTGCAACATCTTACCAATTCTGTGTTCAAAATCAAAAGAAATTGTACTAATCATCTTTGAATATCCAATTTATTCATGTGCAAAATGTTTTTATTTTTTCTTTTACACTTCACAAATGTAATACAAAAAAATTAAGAGACTGTCTTGGGAAGTGGCATATAACACAATGCAAAAATACACTCAGCCATATTGAGTATAACAATAGGAAACCAAATTAACCTTTTGGCTATTCTGGACAGGCTATATTGGACAGGCTATTTTGGCTCAGCCCTCTTGCGCACTACAATCCTATGTGCTTTGTGCGCCAGACGCTGTATATAAAATAAGATAAGAAGATAAGAAAAGCCTTTATTCATCCCTCAATGCGGAAATTTCAGTGTCACATCGCAGCATAGAACAGTAGGAATAGACAGAAGGGCATTTTTTGTTGCAGAGTTATCATTATCTGTTAGAGCTTGGCAGTTGAAAACACCTCTCATCGCTTCTGGAATCACAGAGGACATTTGGAGCTTTTTTCCTCACTCTCATGCACTGAGGTGGAGAACAAAGAAGGTAATTATTTGTAATGTTTATATTGTAATAGCTTGATAAAACAGTTGCATGTTCATTCTTTCTTTGTAAGCAGCTGTAAAAATATGTTTATGATACATTGAGGAGCTCCACTGTGTGAGTGCTGACACGACTCAAGACGAGCATTTACGCAGAACGTGAGCGTGCAAAAGAGTGATTTTGCAGTCAGTAATGGATGAACACGAAGTTAAAAGTTGGATCACAGTGTCAAAATGACTGTAAGCCGTAGAAGAAATAAAGCCAGCGAGAAAAAGTGTAGAGGCAACTGTCCAGGAACCCGTAGTTTGGTTCTAGCTGGTCTGGTGCATTTAATGACTCTGGAACACAGGTGAACCACAGCCTGGCGCACAGTGCACACCGGCCAGACTGTGTGACAACATCTTGAATGGATGCTGTGAATTGAAAACCCATACTTTACGTGGTGCTACATGGATCATATGTGGCTTGACATGGATCATATGCAGCGACACGAGCCATTCGGGGCAGGACAGGGCTCAAATGACAGGTCAGTCGTGGCTCACTAGAGGCTGATACATAGCACATGTGAGGTACAGAGAGGCACATAGAGGCGCCTTAGTAGCACATATATGATAGATTTATACATGGATCATTCTTTAAATGATCATTGACACACCCATGCGTGGCTCATTATTCATGGATTATTATTCGGTGGGACTGAGGCTTTATGCTGATGATGGATGGACAGAAGCAGAGACAGACACAACGCCTTCACAATACCCAATGGCAATATGTTAGCCTGGGGTAAAAAGCACACTACTGTCTATTAGTGAAAGAAGAAGGACAGAAAGTGTTAGTAAGAGCAACAATTCCACAGTGTAAAATTACTCCATTACAAGTAGAACTGATTTGTCTGTGAATGTTTTCCAGATTATGACAGTGGTTTACTGTTTCATTCAAAACTGTAAGTTGTACATGTCAGGAGAAATTTCATCCTTCCGAACATTGTTCCAGTAAAATTTTGTGTCTTAAAACTCAAGAACCATAAAGCTTTTAAAATCAGTTTTTTTTTTTTTACACATTAATAATGTGGCCCTGCGGCAGACTGGCGTCCTGTCCAGGCTGTACCCCACCTCATGCTCTATGACTCATGGGATAGGCTCCAGCCCCCCCGTGACACTTAATTGCAGCCAATGGGCATAGAAAATAGATGGATGTATTAATATTTGGCGGTCAGAGCTCTGCCTGTCAAAAAAAAAAAAAAAAATCATGCATTTCTGACATTTATAAATGCCTTTTTTAACAGAATTTTGGGTTTCAAGTAGGATATGTATCAGAAGACGTGAAAAGCACATGCATGCTAGATGGCAACAAAAGCTGGTCAAATGTGCAGCAAGGTCTCAATTGTTTATTCATTTAGGAAGTTAACTTTGGGAGAAAATCAAATAGACTGACTGCCAAAAATCAACTTGCAGTTGTGTCTCTGTCCTTATGGGCAAATGACTTGTTCAATTTATTCTATTTTACTTGATTTTATCCTTTTGGTAATTGAGAGCTGTGCTGTGGCATTTGTCCCGGGCGATCGGGAGCTGTGCTGCAGCATTCCTATGTGGTTTCTCCAAGGCGATCGAGAAACTGAATCTAGTATAGACATGATTATTCATCGTGTTCTGAGTTAGAATGTAAAAAACAAAAACAAACAAAAAAAAGGAGGGGACATTCAGGAATAAATTTGAGTACAGGTACTTGAAAAGAGAAAGAATGAAATATAAACAAATATCAGGTGCAGTTCTTCTGTCATCAGCATGGGGGAAACGACAGTGTGTCATCTCAGTGTGCTTCAGGAACCCTCTGGTGACATTATCTCAAATTTGCATTTCTCAAGATCCCCTGGGAACAGCTCATCTCCTGAAAAAACAGGAAATACCATTTTCACTGCCATCCTCTAGCCAATCATGATGAGCTCAAGGAAAACATGTTGATGAATGTTGAGAAAGGATGCGATCATCCCGTCACCAAGCAGCAATGTTGCCAAGAAAAGGTTGTGATATACAAACCCAAATCTGGAAATGTTGGGATGGTATGGAAAATGGGTGTGAGGAACATTAAAAAAGTACATTAATCTATGGGTTCATGATGGGTGTATGAAAATAGGGTGCTTTTCGTAACGGGGACACATTCATTTGTGACAGGGGCACAAAATGTGGGATAAAAAGGGGTAGTTTGTGAGGTCATGGTCAACATTTGGGGAGGGTAGACACATATGCTATGGTTATGGTTATATTTAGGAGAAGGGGAAGATTATAAACAACAAAATAAAAAAAAGTAACAGAAGCATGAAAAAAAAACAAAAACAAAACACGAAACATGAGACCGGGTTGGAGATTCGTGATAACAACCAATCCTCAACCTCCTTTCTGAGCATATTATTTAAAATATCTCTAATAATATGTTATGATGGACTGGACGTCTGTCCAGGATGGAGCCCGAATCTTGCCCAAAGACCGCTGGTTTAGGCCACCAAATTTGATCAAACAAAGCGCCAGTCTCTCAGCAACTTCTCAGACAAAGGAATTCCGACGAGGGGCTGGACGACTTCTCCCACAAGGAGTGCTCACAGGCGAATGACGTCACCGACAGGCGTGGAAAAACTCACGCATGCGCACGAGGGTTCAAGCATGTCTGACGTAAAAACATATGAATGAAATCCATATAGTTTTTGAAAAAAATAAAAAGGACCTATACTTTATTGACAGACCTCGTAAATGATTTTTTTTTTCTTCTTTGCAATAGCAGCTGGCAGGTGGTCTGCTCCCTTCAACTGGGGGAAGACTCAACTTTTCACAGCTGTCTGTTTATTGCAAAGCACACAACACAAATTAACGTAGTATTTTAGATTTTACAGATGTTTCTAACCATTAAGCTTTACTCACTATGCTAGCAAAAAAAAAAAAAATGTTAGAGGACTGAAAGTTACCAGAACTAAATTTTGCGGGAGCTAATTGGATTGCTGATGGTTTCCAAAGTTAGCTGAAAAGCTAATCCACGAACAAAAATGTTAGCTTCGCTAAGTAGCAGTTAGCGGATTAGCAGAACTGTGCCCACCACTGAATACAACCCAATCATGTTCTGTTTGAAATAAGAAAAAGTCAGCATTGACATTGACAGGAGGATGGGGGGGTGCCAGACCTTCCCAGATTGCCGCGGTACTCCTGCGGTGACATTATCACCCCATTACTGATCCCGTGCTCATCGACTGCTCATCTCCTGACAAACTGCTGCCAGTCAGCGTCTCAATCAAACAGAGGTTCAAGAGTACAGCGGGGGTGCACCCACGCCATCCACAGGGATCAGCTGTTTGCCCTCACTTCATCTTGTAAACTAATGACTTGGTTGAAAGGTTTCAAGGTGTTGCTGAGGTAACTTGAAATGGTTGCCGGAATTGTGTGTCGCTGATGCTCTGCGCGTGTGTGTGTGTGTGAGAGAGAGCGAGGGAGAGCGTGATGAGAAGATGAAAACAAGCGGTGTCATTAGTCAGATCTCTTCTTGTCTGTGTCTCAGGGTGACTCAGAAGGAGACTGGTCCTATGACTCTATGTTCCAGGTTTTATTTACAGTGGGGAAAATAAGTATTTGACCCCCTGTCAGTTTTGCAGGTTTTCCCACCTACAAAGAATGCAGAGGTCTGAAATTTTTATCGTAGGTACACTTCAACTGTGAGAGACAGAATAAAAAAATAAAAAATAAAAAAATCCAGAAACTCACATTGTATGATTTTTAAATAATTAATTTGCATTTTATTGCATAAAATAAGTATTTGACACATTAGAAAAACAGACCTTAACAATTGGTACAGAAACATTTGTCTGCCATTACAGAGGTCAGATGTTTCCTGTAGTTCTTGACCGAAACACACTGCAGCAGGGATTTTGGTCCACTCCTCCATACAGATCTCCAAATCTTTCAGGTTTGGAGTTTCGGCTCCCTCCAAAGATTTTCTATTGAGTTCAGGTCTGGAGACTGGCCAGGCCACTCCAGGACCTAGAAATGCTTCTTACGGAGCCCCTCCTTAGTTGCCCTGGCTGTGTGTTTGGGGTCATTGTCATGCTGGAAGACCCAGCCATGACCCATCTTCAATGCTCTTACTGAGGGAAGGAGGTTGTTTGCCAAAATCTCACAATACATAACCCCATCCATCCTCCCTTCAATACGGTGCAGTCGTCCTGTCCCCTTTGCAGAAGACCACCCACAGAGTATGATGATTCCACCCCCATGCTTCACAGTTGGGATGGTTTTCTTGGGGTTGTTCTCATCCTCTAAACATGGTAAGTGGAGTTGATTCCAAAATGCTCTATTCTGGTCTCATCTGACCACATGACCTTCTCCCATGCCTCCTCTGGATCATCCAGATGGTCACTGGTGAACTTCAAACGGGCCTGACATGTGCTGGCTTGAGCAGGGGGACCTTGCTGCCTTGCAGGATTTTAAACCATGACAGCATCATGTGTTACTAATGTAATCTTTGTGACTGTGGTCCCATCTCTCTTCAGGTCATTGACCAGGTCCTCCTGTGTAGTTCTGAGCTTTCTCAGAATCATCCTTACCCCACTGTTGTGTGCTGGGGTGTTTGGCTGGCTTGGTTTCTGTTTTTCCCACCAGGTGGTATGCATTCAGGACTGAGTGGATGAGCATTAGGACCTCACCCTGAACACCTGAGGCTTGTTTTCACGTGCAGGTCATCAGAACTCACAGCTGTGGTGTATTCTGTCTTGATCAGAGATTGCTGCATTTAAACCTTGAATGCACAGTGTGTGATTGCCAGAGACTCGACCTTGTGAGCAGACGTGTGAGATTGGCATCGGGAGAACAATCTCACCATTACGGACGCAGAGACCGCTCCAGGTTTGACGCCACAGTCTGTGAAGGAGGATTGGGTGAGGTCTCACGCTCTTCAGCACACTTCCTGAGGTAATTTGGTTTTGGTGACTTTTATGAAGTAATGACAATGGATTTGGTGTCCCTCACACCTTGTGTTAGTGAGCTGTCACGTTATGCTAATTGTCTAATCAGCTTCTGCTGCAGTGGAGATTTGAACTGAGTTGTTCCATGCCTGCAGGGTGAGAAGCTGATATATATTTAAGCCAGGAAGTGTTTGCTGATTGTGTGCACCCTTTTGAGCTGTGTCTCTCTGGGTGGAGAGTGTTGGACTCACCTCATGTTTTCTTTCTTCACAGACTCAGTTTGTCGCGGCCACCTGGGGGGGTGTCGGCAGGGTCCCTGGGTCCGAACTGCTGTGGCTCCGGACCGTTTGCGCTGCTGAGAGCGCGTCGTGTTTTCACCTCACCAGACCGCGGACATTTTTGGTTGTTTATCACTGCACTCATTATGATTATTAAATTCTGTTATCTTTTGAACCGTGCTCTGTTTATTTTATGCTGGGTCCTGTCAAACGCTGGGTCGGTGCTCCGACCGCGTCCGACACATAACACCCACAAAGTGAGATCTTGCATGGAATCCCAGACCGAGGGAGACTGACAGTCATCTTGTGTTTCTTCCACTTTCTAATAAATAATCATAACAGTTGTTGTCTTCTACCAAGCTGCTTGCCTGTTGTCCTGTAGTCCATCCCAGCCTTCTGCAGGTCTACAGTTTTGTCCCTGATGTCCTTAGACAGCTCTTTGGTCTTGGCTATGGTGGACAGGTTGGATTGTGACTGAACAGATGTCTTTTATACAGGTAACAAGTTCAAACAGGTGCAGTTAATACAGGTAAAGAGTGCAGAATAAGAGGGCTTCTTAAAGAAAAATTAACAGGTTTGTGTGAGCCAGAATTCTTTCTGGTTGGTAGGGGGTCAAATATTTATTTTATGCAATAAAATGTAAGTTAATTATTTAAAATCATACAATGTGATTTTCTGGATTTTTTTTTTTTTTTTTTTTTTTTTAGATTCTGTCTCTCACAGTTGAAGTGTACCTATGATAAAAATTACAAACCTCTGCATTCTTTGTACGACGGCACCTACAAATGCTCATAGGTGGGAAAACCTGCAAAACTGACAGGGGGTCAAATACTTATTTTCCCCGCTGTATGCCTGTTTGGATACGACGTTCATTTGAAGCCCCGTGACTCCAACTGGGAGACTTTTTTATGTAAATGCTGAGTGACGATGCTGGGTGAATGCCAATCGGAGTGATTAGGCAGCATGATGTCAGCTGGTGGTTTGTGCGAATAAAATTATCCAAAATGTCTGAATACACTTCAAAACAGCTGAGCTTCTGTATCAATCTAATATGTTTCCCAGATATTTTGTAAACGTTAGTGAGAAATAAACACGTCTAAATCTAAAAACTCTGTTTTTGTAACCAGATAATGTCTCTGAAGTAATTTATAACACATCTAACAGAGACATTAGCATGCACACCCCAGAAACATCCATCAAGAGACAAAATCATTTGTGTGAGCTGCCTTCAGCCTGCTGCCTCAGCACACTACAGCACAGAGGCGATTTTAGACTTCCAGTTTTAGGGGTGCTTAGCATATTTTTAAAATTTTTAAAATCTAGATGTCCAGAAATACAATTTCTCATGATTTCAGAGTGAAAACATTGCTTGTAAAAGCTGCATTCATTGTCAAAATGATAACAACCCCCCCCCCCCCCCGCATATTAGCAATGGATAACGGCCCATACATAAAATTCCTGCATTCTGGTGCAGTTTATATAACAAATAATTTAATTTCCTAATGTGGTGAGGGCAAATAGTAATTGCAATTTAGGAGCAGGTCTGAAATATTCAGAGGTTGAGTAAAGTATATTATCCTTGTTTTTATATTAGTCTTATGAGACTATAGTTATTGAAGATTTTTTTTATTTCATCTTAACAGATTATTATGTCATAGTACTTAGTACAGAACACACACCCTGGTATCACTTTTCAGTTACATTTAGACAGTTTTAGGCATTACTTAGATTGTGTTTTAGTTTTGGCTATTCATTTATTTATTCTACAAACTGAGCGATGTCTCGGTTTTTCTGGCAGCATGCACATCCACGTTGTAAGTCATAAAAATACAGTAGTTGCAGCTGTTCTGATCAGTGAGGTTTAGTGCCGTGTGCAGGAGGAACTGGTTCAGCACAGCTACAGCAGCACTGCACTATAAGGCTGGATGGAGAACACAGATGGTATACTGCACATAAATGGGTTCAGGATAAGAAATATATGAATTATTTATTGAATTAACAGCAAAGCATTGAAAGGCCAGACAAGATCTAATGAAGTCCTTAAAAGTAAGAAAAATAAAAATGTGTGACGTAAAAGTCAGAATTCATACCAAAACACCAGTAACACAAGTAAGACACCTCCACAGTCTGATACACATATTCAATTTACCCTTAGCTTCACTTTCCATCCTTTGCTATTCTCAATGTCCATACCTACTATCACATAAGGTCTATAGCATAGGCATCAAACTGATTCCAGGAAGGGCCAAGCGGGTGCAGGATTTCTTTGAAACCACCAACTCCAGCATGTGATTTCATTGATGAACTCTTCCCATCTGCTCAAAGTGATGTTAATCAGTGACATCACCTGGTGGAGGTGATGGTTACAAAGAAAACATGCACCCTCTTGGCCCTTCCTGGAATAACTTTGACGCCTATGGTCTATAGAGTGCACAAACCTCACCTGAAGCTTTTTTTGCTTTTGAAAAAAATGCTCTATATCCATCACTGCACTGCAGGCTTGGCTTGCCACTTACTGCCAACAAATAAAAATACAAAATGAGTTTTATGATTTATGCCTTTTTAGCAGGAATTTAATTTATTCACTTATTATCATGCTGTGCATTAAACGTTGTGGTAAAGTTTACTGTCTTAATTCTGAAATGTTTAATTAAGGACCTTAACTAAGCATTTAAGGTCAGATCTGTGTACATGTTATTTGATGTAGGAGAGTGAATTGTTCATGGTAGCTGACAAGAGGATTTAATAAAAAAAAAAAAAGACAACACTGAATCAATCTTACATTTGACCACGCACAGTGCGTAGGGCTGCCACAAACGACTATTTTGATAGTCGACTAGTCAACGATTATTTTTGCGATTAGTCGACTAGTCGGATCATACATAATTTCCTAAATTAAGGCCTGCAGCATTTTCCGAGAAATGTCGGGATGAAAACATGAACATTTCCAAATCAGTGACTATTTCTTAGACTTCATTTACAGCAATCATTCAGAAAAACAAACAGTGTGGTACTTTATAGTAAATCTGTGTCAGGTAGGCAGTTCTCAAAAACTGAATGTCCATGCTGGAAGGAGAAAAGTGAGGGAAGCCACCAAGACACAACTCTGGAAGAACGTTTGACTTCTGTGAGTGGAGAAACTGGGAATAGGGCAACATTTTTATTTTTGTCTTCATTTTACTTATAGTCTCAACTTTTTCTGATTTGTGGTTGTTTCTGCTGCATTTCTGAAATTACAGAACTGCTATAAAGAAAAGTGTGAACATTTTATTGTGTTTTAAAACTTTGTGGAGCAAATGTAAACACCAAACTCCTATAAAGAAGGAGCAAATACACAGATGTGCCAGAAAACTTTGATAGAAACTGAACAGAACAATGCAGGCTGATTTGACTCCCCCTATTTTTTGTAGAAATAAATCAGAATAAAATAAGAGGTAACTCACTTTGAAATAATTAAAACATATAGCTGCAGCTTATAATAACTTTGAAAAATAACAAAAATCAGCAGCTTGTATTTTTATTCCGACTCCAGTTCATTTTAGTGTGATGAAGTCATTTTTTTCTCCTCATCAGTCACATTTTGTGCTTGAACACTACATTAAGCTTAAGGGTTAACAAATAAATACCTTTGGAAAATAACAGCTGTTAAAGTTCAGAGTTCTCACCTGCTTTTTGTGATCTGTGCCTCTGAACATCAGCTTCTCCACAGCAGGGTTCTTTTAACCCGTGAATGCGTAATTTTTCCTCAGTTCATTTATATATTCTCATTTTTTAAGGATGTTTTAAGGATATTTGGCCATTTATTTCATCTCATGATCTCATAAATTCAGTATACGACGTGCACATGGTGTGAACAGGACCGTGCCATCAGAAAAACACCGGTAGAGAAAGAGCATAGAAAAGTAAAGGCAGTTCCACGTGTTTTTTTTTTTTTTGACATGTTCACTGGGGTTAAAATCGTCTCTCTCTGCTCTGTGCTCGCTGTGTCACGTGCACTGATGGTTCTCAGCAGAATGTAACATCGCGTGCCTCCATTCGCCGTCTGCAGCGAGTTGACTATGCAACACACACACACACACACACACACACACACACACACACACACACACACACACACACACACACACACACACACACACACACACACACACACACACACCTCCTCCGGTAAACTGCGCATTTTAAACGGCTTTGAACAAGACGGCCACTGTTTTAATTGGCCGTCTTATCCAAATTTGAACGTCCAAATGATGGCAGGACGGCTCGCTGCCTAAAACTATGAATTGAGAGAAAAACAAAGACTTAAATAAAATAAACGACTCGTCGACTACTAAATTAGTTGTCGGTGGTTTCATTAGTCGACATTGTCGTGACTAGATGACTAGTTGTGGCAGCCCTAAAATAAGCACTTTTCAGAAAGTTGCACTTGCTCTTCACATTCAGAGACATAAACTGTGAATAAATACCTCGCAAATGTGACAGTCGACTGGCAATCACTTGACAGCGCGGCTGGGCAAGGTTACTACCAGCGCTCACAGGACAGTGCCTCTGCTAAATTAATGCCACCCACAGCAGCACCACGTGACACGAACACATGCCAGAGCAGACGGAGTTGCGGACAGAGAGAGACAGAGATGAATGTTGGCGCGCCATTTGCCCAAGAAGGGGAGATGATCAAATTACTGGTTTCTTGTAATACATATTTTGGCATAATGATTGAAATAGGTTGTTTTAAAAAATAGTAGTATAGAAGCATATATATATATATATATATATATATATTTTTTTTAGGGGTGCTTAAAATATTTTTAGGGGTGCTTGAGCACCCCTAAAAATAGGCTAACTCCACCCCCACGCTACAGCATAGAAGATGATGCTGGAGTCTACAGTCAGGAAGAGCACGTGGTTTAAAACTTGTGCCAAATCAACATGCAGATCCACTTTGGATCTGCTGTGGTGACCCCAAGTGAAAAGAAGGGAGCAGCTGAAGGGACTTACTAGAAAATCTGTTGTGTGGGCCGCTGAAGAGGAGGTACTGCTGGCCCACCACCACCAGAGGGCGCCCTGCCTGGAGTGCGGGCTCCAGGCACCAGAGGGCGCTGCCGCCGACGAAGGCTGCCAGGGTGACAGCTGTCACCCATTACTGGACACAGCTGACTGCACTCAGGACGGAGGTATATCAGCAGGACAGCGTCTCCACCTCAGTGCCGAGATATCGCCTTGAGCCTAAGGTAATCTTCTCTGCAGCTTCTTTAAGTATAATCCTATAATACTTGTTAAACCTTTCAGGACAGCTGACTACCGAAAGCCGAGTGATCGGATAAGTACTCACCTTCCTGCTTATTGTGACAAGAGGTGGAGGCGGCTTGCCCCTCTCATCTACTGGGTGCGGTCGCATCCCAACCTGTGTGTTTGTGTTCTTTCCCGCCAGCAGTACCGGATCCGACGAGCGAAGGCAGTGGCCACCTGGGAATTCGGGACTTGGCGGTTCCAGTACTTCTGGGTTTCGGTGGCAGAGGAAATCTGGGTGGTTCCGGTTCGACTAGGACGGACGTCTCCTACCTTCGGGCCTGCCCACAAGACACCAGCAGATTTCGGCTTACACCTCCAAATTGTGAATTATTGTATCAGTTGTGCTAATTTCACAACAGTAAAACTTGTTCTTACCTTTTTCCATTGTCCGTTCATTGCGCCCCCTGTTGTGGGTCCGTGTACCTACACTTTCACAACAGGATATCTCGGCCAGCGTCATGGATCCCGAGGGGCGTCAACTGGCTGTTGAACGGCCAATGGAAGACCAAGGCGCGGTGGAGGCCTCGGGAGGGGTAATCGGTGAGTTGCAGCGGATCCTCACCGCTTTCACCTCTCGGATCGATTTAATGACCGAGCAACACGTTCTCCTAAACCGCAGGGTGGAGGCTCTCGCCGCACAAGTGGAGGCACGCCCTTCGGGCGCCGCTGCGGCTCTCCCTCCCGAGGACCCTGCGCGTGAAAGTAACGTTCCACTGGTCGTTCAACGGTCCCTCCCTCCGTCCCCAGAAGCATACATAAGCCCTCCAGAACCGTACGGAGGCTGTGTGGAGACGTGCGCGGATTTTCTGATGCAGTGTTCGCTCGTCTTCGCACAGCGTCCCGTAATGTACGCGACTGATGCTAGCAAAGTAGCTTATGTGATAAATCTGCTTCGCGGGGAGGCACGCGCTTGGGCTACAGCGCTCTGGGAGCAGAGCTCACGGCTCCTTCATACATACGATGGGTTTGTACGGGAGCTCAGAACGGTATTCGATCATCCCAACAGAGGAGAGTCCGCTTCAACCGCACTACTGTCCATACGACAGGGGCGTCGGAGCGCAGCTGCCTATGCAGTCGCCTTCCGCATCGCGGCAGCGAGATCCGGCTGGAATAGCACTGCCCTCCGCGCTGCCTTTGTAAACGGACTGTCTCTGGTCCTAAAAGAACACCTGGTGGCTAAGGACGAACCACGGGATTTGGATGGGCTCATTGATCTAGTCATACGACTCGACAACCGGTTAGAAGAACGCCGCCGGGAACGAGGCGAAGGGCGTGGCCAGGCACGCGTCGTCCCTCTCCCTTCCGGGTCCGATCGAGCTCCGCCCTCCCCACGCTCCTCTGTTCCTGCGCTCCGTGGGGTCACAGCTCCCCCTACTGACGAAGCTAGGGACACGAGTAGGGCAACATTTAGGGCACCAGATGCACAGAGGAGATGGACCCACGGAGCGTGTCTTGTTTGTGGTTCAATAGAGCACCATGTGAGAGACTGCCCCGAGCGGTCAAACGCCAAACGCCCGCCCTTAGAGACTGGGCCAGGGGTGGGCCAAAACATTCACGTGGGACACACCCACATTGCTACACGACTCCCAGTCACAATCCTGTATGAGGATTCAACCCTGAAGGCCCCAGCACTGGTGGACACGGGCTCTGAGGGGAATCTGCTTGACAGCAGATGGGCCAGGGAGATAGGGCTCCCTCTGGTGGCTCTTACCTCGCCTGTGCAGGTTCGAGCACTAGATGGCTCCCTACTCCCACCAATCACACACAAGACACCTCCAGTAACCCTGGTGGTGTCAGGTAACCACCGGGAGGTGATCGAGTTCTTCGTGACTCAGGCCACCTCCCGTGTGGTTTTAGGGTTTCCATGGATGCTTAAGCACAATCCCCGGATTGATTGGCCGTCCGGGGTAGTGGTGCAGTGGAGCGAAACCTGCCATCGGGAGTGTCTCGGTTCCTCGGTTCCTCCCGGCTCCCACGCTAAGGAGGAGGTCCGAGTCCCGCCCAATCTGACGGCGGTGCCAGCGGAGTACCATGACCTCGCTGACGTGTTCAGCAAGGATCTGGCTCTCACGCTTCCTCCCCACCGCCCGTACGATTGTGCCATTGATTTGGTTCCAGGCAGTGAGTTCCCGTCCAGTAGGCTGTACAACCTCTCACGGCCGGAACGCGAATCAATGGAGACCTACATCCGGGACTCATTAGCCGCCGGGTTGATCCGGAATTCCACCTCACCGATGGGCGCAGGTTTCTTTTTTGTGGGTAAAAAAGATGGCGGACTTCGTCCATGCATTGATTACAGGGGGTTGAACGAGATCACGGTTCGCAACCGATACCCGTTGCCCTTGTTGGATTCAGTGTTCACCCCCTTGCATGGAGCCAAGATTTTCACCAAGCTGGATCTTAGGAATGCGTATCATTTGGTTCGGATTCGGAAGGGAGACGAATGGAAGACGGCATTTAACACCCCCTTAGGTCATTTTGAGTACCTGGTCATGCCGTTCGGTCTCACTAATGCTCCCGCGACCTTCCAAGCGTTGGTAAACGATGTCTTGCGGGACTTCCTGCACCGGTTCGTCTTCGTATATCTAGACGATATACTCATCTTTTCCCCGGATCCTGAGACTCATGTCCGGCATGTCCGTCAGGTCCTGCAGCGGTTGTTGGAGAACCGTCTGTTTGTGAAGGGCGAGAAGTGTGAGTTCCACCGCACTTCTTTGTCCTTCCTGGGGTTTATCATCTCCTCTAACTCCGTCGCCCCGGATCCGGCCAAGGTTGCGGCGGTGAGAGATTGGCCCCAACCCACTAGCCGTAGGAAGCTGCAACAGTTCCTCGGCTTCGCTAATTTCTACAGGAGGTTCATTAAGGGCTACAGTCAGGTAGTTAGCCCCCTGACAGCCCTGACCTCTCCAAAAGTTCCCTTCACCTGGTCGGACCGGTGCGAGGCCGCGTTCAAGGAGTTGAAACGGCGCTTCTCGTCTGCACCAGTTCTGGTGCAGCCCGATCCTAGCCGCCAGTTAGTGGTTGAAGTGGATGCCTCGGACTCAGGGATAGGAGCGGTGCTCTCCCAGAGCGGGAAGACCGATAAGGTCCTTCACCCGTGTGCCTATTTTTCTCGCAGGTTGACCCCCGCTGAACGGAATTATGACGTCGGCAATCGGGAACTCCTTGCTGTGAAAGAGGCCCTCGAAGAGTGGAGACATCTGTTGGAGGGAACAGCCGTGCCATTCACGGTTTTCACTGACCATCGGAACCTGGAGTACATCAGGACCGCTAAGCGTCTGAACCCCAGGCAAGCCCGCTGGTCATTGTTCTTTGGCCGTTTTGACTTCCGGATTACCTACCGCCCCGGGACCAAGAACCAGCGATCGGATGCATTGTCCCGAGTGCACGAAGAGGAGGTCAGAACGGAACCGTCGGATCCCCCGGATCCCATCATCCCGGAGTCCGCTATCGTGGCCGCCCTCACCTGGGACGTGGAGAAGACCGTCCGGGAGGCCCTGACCCGTGTCCCGGACCCCGGAAACGGACCAAAGAACAAACTATACGTCCCACCAGAGGCCAGGGCCGCAGTCCTAGACTTCTGTCACGGTTCTAAGCTCTCCTGTCACCCAGGGGTGCGAAGGACCGTGGCAGTCGTCCGGCAACGCTTCTGGTGGGCATCCCTGGAGACCGACGTCCGGGACTACGTCCAGGCTTGTACCACCTGCGCCAGGGGCAAGGCCAATCACCAGAAGACCTCAGGGCAGCTACAGCCACTGCCCGTGCCTCATCGCCCCTGGTCCCACATCGGCCTGGACTTCGTCACGGGTCTCCCGCCGTCCCAGGGAAACACCGTCGTCTTCACGATAGTGGACCGTTTCTCCAAGGCGGCCCACTTCGTGGCCCTCCCGAAGCTCCCTACGGCCCAGGAGACAGCGGACCTCCTGGTCCACCACGTCGTCCGTCTGCATGGCATACCATCAGACATCGTCTCCGATCGCGGTCCCCAGTTCACCTCACATGTCTGGAGGAGCTTCTGCCGGGAACTGGGGGCCTCGGTCAGCCTTTCGTCCGGGTACCACCCCCAGACCAACGGGCAAGCAGAGCGGGCCAACCAAGAATTGGAGCAGACACTACGCTGTGTGACAGCCGCGCACCCGACGGCCTGGAGTACCCACCTGGCCTGGATCGAGTACGCCCACAACAGCCAAGTGTCATCAGCCACCGGCCTCTCCCCGTTTGAGGTGTGCTTGGGGTATCAGCCCCCCTTGTTTCCGGTGGTCGAGGGAGAGGTCGGTGTGCCCTCGGTCCAGGCCCACCTACGGAAGTGCCGTCGGGTGTGGCGTGCTGCCCGCTCTGCTTTGTTGAAGGCCCGGACGAGGGCGAAGAAACATGCAGACCGGCGACGGGCCCCGGCTCCCACGTATCGTCCTGGGCAGGAAGTGTGGTTGTCCACCAAGGACATTCCCCTTCAAGTGGACTCCCCCAAGCTCCAAGAACGATACATCGGTCCCTTCAAGGTCCTCAAAGTCATCAATCCCGCCGCAGTGAGGCTTCAGCTTCCGGCCTCACTGCGGATTCACCCAGTGTTTCACGTCTCCCGGATAAAACCCCATCACACCTCACCCCTCTGCACCCCGGGTCCGGCACCACCTCCTGCCCGGATCATCGACGGGGAACCGGCTTGGACCGTGCGCCGGCTCCTCGATGTCCGTCGAATGGGCCGGGGTTTTCAGTACCTGGTGGACTGGGAGGGGTACGGCCCCGAGGAGCGCTCCTGGGTGAAGAAGGGCTTCATCCTGGACCCGGCCCTCCTGGCCGACTTCTACCGACGCCATCCGGACAAGCCCGGTCGTGCGCCAGGAGGCGCCCGTTGAGGGGGGGGTCCTGTTGTGTGGGCCGCTGAAGAGGAGGTACTGCTGGCCCACCACCACCAGAGGGCGCCCTGCCTGGAGTGCGGGCTCCAGGCACCAGAGGGCGCTGCCGCCGACGAAGGCTGCCAGGGTGACAGCTGTCACCCATTACTGGACACAGCTGACTGCACTCAGGACGGAGGTATATCAGCAGGACAGCGTCTCCACCTCAGTGCCGAGATATCGCCTTGAGCCTAAGGTAATCTTCTCTGCAGCTTCTTTAAGTATAATCCTATAATACTTGTTAAACCTTTCAGGACAGCTGACTACCGAAAGCCGAGTGATCGGATAAGTACTCACCTTCCTGCTTATTGTGACAAGAGGTGGAGGCGGCTTGCCCCTCTCATCTACTGGGTGCGGTCGCATCCCAACCTGTGTGTTTGTGTTCTTTCCCGCCAGCAGTACCGGATCCGACGAGCGAAGGCAGTGGCCACCTGGGAATTCGGGACTTGGCGGTTCCAGTACTTCTGGGTTTCGGTGGCAGAGGAAATCTGGGTGGTTCCGGTTCGACTAGGACGGACGTCTCCTACCTTCGGGCCTGCCCACAAGACACCAGCAGATTTCGGCTTACACCTCCAAATTGTGAATTATTGTATCAGTTGTGCTAATTTCACAACAGTAAAACTTGTTCTTACCTTTTTCCATTGTCCGTTCATTGCGCCCCCTGTTGTGGGTCCGTGTACCTACACTTTCACAACAAAATCTCCCAAATAACAACAGCTAACTAGTATATGAAATATAAATTGATGAATAAAGTTGAATTTATTATGATCACAGCAAATAAATTTGTCTGTTGAATCATGTCTTTCCTTTGAAAAGTTATTGAGGAAATACTAAGAAATACATTCCAAGGTCCTTCAAAATCTTATGTATTATACCAAAAAAAAAAAAAAAGAAAAAAAAAAAGAATGTTTCTTTTCATTCACGCAATGGCATGAATATTTAATTTGGTGAAAGATGGAATGTTTCATTCAACAAGGCACAGCCACGTTGAATGCCTCCATTATGAACAACAGGAACATAATTGTGGTGGCTAAGATCTGTGCGAGGGCAGCACCTTAAAGCAACAATTCATCATGGATTTAATCATTCACGGGCCTTGAAAACCTGCTGGCATTAACACAGTGTGATTGGAATTGCCGTCATAGGACGTGATGCTAACAGGCGTATGTTTGTATGAGCTGAGCAGGAATTATAATATGCTTAAAAACACATGGCACGTTACAATTTTTCTTAGAAAAATCTTACAGCACAACTTCAGGCAACATATTTTGCCTAAAAACACTGACTGTCTAGGTGTGGTTTTTGAGGGTTTTTTTTTTTTTTTTTTTTGCCAGACATATTCTACACATAGTTGTGTAGAATGTCTTCCAGCCCTACAAAATGGCAAGATGGGGCAATTTTCCATATTTTAATCTTATTCGACTTCTTTGCGGGTGTTGTGCTCCTGGTTATGACTCCAAACTGTTTTCAACAATTTAATCAGTTTTTTTTTGTTTGTTTTTTTAATCCAAGCTCCAAAACAACTGCAATATTTTTGTATTTATATTTTCTAAGAATGCAAACACATTTGCTTGTTTTGTATTTTGGAATAAGACGCATCTCGCAAACACACACTTCAGCCAACAAAAAGCATATCAGCAGATGCCTGGTTCAAATATCCATTTCATTTCCTCTATCATTTCCTTTTATGCATTATACAAAAATATTCCAAATTGTATCCAAAAGACAATCATACAGATATCCGCACAACAGCACATAGACACAGCTGTAAAATTATTCAAACTCTGCATTTACAATCATCACAGAAGATACAAACATGCACTACTGTAATTTCAGATTACACACACAGGTCTGATTACAGACATTCAAATCCCCAAAACTCAACCACATAATTTGTTTCTCCATCACTAATGTTAATACATTCAAAATTGCAATAGCTTCATGTTGAGCACAAAGAATCAGTATTCAATCAATCATGAAACTTTTATGCTTTAGACAGTTGAGCTGAAGCTCAAAGTGTTAAAATATGAACAGATTCCGAACAATGTACGACGGCTGTCCATAAAGTATAGGTCCTTTTTATTTTTTTCAAAAACTATATGGATTTCATTCATATGTTTTTACGTCAGACATGCTTGAACCCTCGTGCGCATGCGTGAGTTTTTCCACGCCTGTCGGTGACGTCATTCGCCTGTGAGCACTCCTTGTGGGAGAAGTCGTCCAGCCCCTCGTCGGAATTCCTTTGTCTGAGAAGTTGCTGAGAGACTGGCGCTTTGTTTGATCAAAATTTTTTCTAAACCTGTGAGACACATCGAAGTGGACATGGTTCAAAAAATTAAGCTGGTTTTCAGTGAAAATTTTAACGGCTGATGAGAGATTTTGAGGTAACACTGTCGCTTTAAGGACTTCCCACGGTGCGAGACGTCACACAGCGCTCTCAGGCGGCGTCATCAGCCTGTTTCAAGCTGAAAACCTCCACATTTCAGGCTCTATTGATCCAGGACGTCGTGAGAGAACAGAGAAGTTTCAGAAGAAGTCGGTTTCAGCATTTTATCCGGATATTCCACTGTTAAAGGAGATTTTTTTAATGAAAGACGTGCGGACAGGTCCGCGCGTCGGCTCGCAGCCGCCGCGCGGACTCTATCTCACTTACAGAGTTTAGGTAGCTACTCTGCACTGTGTTGGTATATGGCATTAGAGAACATAAAGAAGGAATCATATCCTTTAAGAGTTATCTTAAAGCTAATTTACATCTGCAATGAACTAATGATTACAACAAGCCAAAATTCTCAATCAGGACAGGAACAAAGTTGTCTGGAGCACTGATAAGATTTTCTGTTTTCCCTGACAGGTAATTAGCAGCCAACTAGTTCTTTATGCCATTAACACAGACATACTGTATTTTCCAGAGTATAAGTCGCACATATTTTTTTTTTTTACATAATTCATTTTATTGTGTGTATAAATAGGTGTATACAAAGTATAATAAAAGCACACATTAATACATTAAAATGATACAAAATTTAAAACTTGTAACAACATTAGATTTAATATCACATCAATGACATTATTATGATTAAGAGATAGAAGCACACATCATGCCTCAAATAACCTTAGAATTAAAATAACATTCAAATACATTTAAATAACATTTAAATTGAGGTGGTATAGTATCTGTCATATTTGGTTTTGAAGGAATTTACATCAGTTTCAGAAGAAGTCGGTTTCAGCATTTTATCCGGCTATTCCACTGTTAAAGGAGATTTTTTTAATGAAAGACGTGCGGGCGGATTGCAGCGTCGGCTCGCAGCCGCCGCGACGCTCCGCCACAGGAAAAACACCTCTGTTGGAAGCCTTGAGGACAAGTTGGAACATCTCCAGCTGATAAACAATTTCTCATATACTCACTCCACTGAAAGCCATCAAAAGCCGCCTGGATTTTACAAATGGTTATCAACACGGAGGTGTTTTTCCTGTGCCGCCGCGCCGCGTCGGCTGCGTCCCGACGCGTGGACCCGTCCGCACGTCTTTCATTAAAAAAATCTCCTTTAACAGTGGAATATCCGGATAAAATGCTGAAACCGACTTCTTCTGAAACTTCTCTGTTCTCTCACGACGTCCTGGATCAATAGAGCCTGAAATGTGGAGGTTTTAAGCTTGAAACAGGCTGATGACGCCGCCTGAGAGCGCAGCGCGACGTCTCGCACCGTGAAAAGTCCTTAAAGCGACAGAATCACCTCAAAATCTCTCATCAGCTGTTAAAATTTTCACTGAAAACCAGCTTAATTTTTCAAACCATGTCCACTTCGATGTGTCTCACAGGTTTAGAAAAAATTTTGATCAAACAAAGCGCCAGTCTCTCAGCAACTTCTCAGACAAAGGAATTCCGACGAGGGGCTGGACGACTCCTCCCACAAGGAGTGCTCACAGGCGAATGACGTCATCGACAGGCGTGGAAAAACTCACGCATGCGCACGAGGGTTCAAGCATGTCTGACGTAAAAACATATGAATGAAATCCATATATATATATATATATATATATATATATATATATATATATATATATATATATATATATATATATATATGTGTGTGTGTGTGTGTGTACGTACACATATAAGTATACTCAACAAAAATATAAACGCAACACTTTTGGTTTTGCTCCCATTTTGTATGAGATGAAGTCAAAGATCTAAAACTTTTTCCACATACACAATATCACCATTTCCCTCAAATATTGTTCACAAACCAGTCTAAATCTGTGATAGTGAGCACTTCTCCTTTGCTGAGATAATCCATCCCACCTCACAGGTGTGCCATATCAAGATGCTGATTAGACACCATGATTAGTGCACAGGTGTGCCTTAGACTGCCCACAATAAAAGGCCACTCTGAAATGTGCAGTTTTATCACACAGCACAATGCCACAGATGTCTCAAGATTGACTGGTTGACATTCTAAACAGCAACCACAAGCTGTTGCTCGTGTATTGAATGTTCATTTCTCTACCATAAGCCGTCTCCAAAGGCGTTTCAGAGAATTTGGCAGTACATCCAACCAGCCTCACAGCCGCAGACCATGTGTAACCACACCAGCCCAGGACCTCCACATCCAGCATGTTCACCTCCAAGATCGTCTGAGACCAGCCACTGGTGACAGCTGCTGAAACAATCGGTTTGCATAACCAAAGAATTTCTGCACAAACTGTCAGAAACCATCTCAGGGAAGCTCATCTGCATGCTCGTCGTCCTCATTGGGGTCTCGACCTGACTCCAGTTCGTCGTCATAACCGACTTGAGTGGGCAAATGCTCACATTCGCTGGTGTTTGGCACGTTGGAGAGGTGTTCTCTTCACGGATGAATCCCGGTTCACACTGTCCAGGGCAGATGGCAGACAGCGTGTGTGGAGTTGTGTGGGTGAGCGGTTTTCTGATGTCAATGTTGTGGATCGAGTGGCCCATGGTGGCGGTGGGGTTATGGTATGGGCAGGTGTCTCTTATGGACGAAGAACACAGGTGCATTTTATTGATGGCATTTTGAATGCACAGAGATACCCTGACGAGATCCTGAGGCCCATTGTTGTGCCATACATCCAAGAACATCACCTCATGTTGCAGCAGGATAATGCACGGCCCCATGTTGCAAGGATCTGTACACAATTCTTGGAAGCTGAAAATGTCCCAGTTCTTGCATGGCCGGCATACTCACCGGACATGTCACCCATTGAGCATGTTTGGGATGCTCTGGACCGGCGTATACGACAGCATGTACCAGTTCCTGCCAATATCCAGCAACTTCACACAGCCATTGAAGAGGAGTGGACCAACATTCCACAGGCCACAGTTGACAACCTGATCAACTCTATGCGAAGGAGATGTGTTGCACTGCATGAGGCAAATGGTGGTCACACCAGACACTGACTGGTATCCCCCCCCCAATAAAACAAAACTGCACATTTCAGAGTGGCCTTTTATTGTGGGCAGTCTAAGGCACACCTGTGCACTAATCATGGTGTCTAATCAGCATCTTGATATGGCACACCGGTGAGGTGGGATGGATTATCTCAGCAAAGGAGAAGTGCTCACTATCACAGATTTAGACTGGTTTGCGAACAATATTTGAGGGAAATGGTGATATTGTGTATGTGGAAAAAGTTTTAGATCTTTGAGTTCATCTCATACAAAATGGGCGCAAAACCAAAAGTGTTGCGTTTATATTTTTGTTGAGTGTGCATATATATGAACATGATTGGGATTGAAGAAGAGATAGGAGCATCTTATTTACAATATGTGAAGTGGAACTGAGATGTGATAAGGTGACATTAGTGCAGGGATTTTTAAACGAGTTGTTATGGCACATGATTTGTGGACATATGAGGACAACTGTTCAGCTCCACTACAGTCCGTTGTAGAGAGTGAGAGGAGTTGTTCATGATGGATTTGAACTTGGCTAACACGTCATCCTCAGAAATCGATTTTAGGTGTATTTTTAGGGGAAAAAATGTGTTAGTGTTTTATGTTAATGCATCATGGGTCCAACTCAGTTTTTAGTTTAATCAAGTGAGGACACTCGCAGAGTCACTCAGAACAGACTTCGAAAGAAAAGAAAAGTTTAAAAATATGTTTGTAAAACTCTTTGCTCGTGTGTCACCACCGCGGCATTATGAGACATCTACACTCAAACACACAGCTCCCTCTGGCCCCTCAACCCTCCTGTAGGGTCCAGATCAGACAGGATATAATTAATCATAATATAATAATAATAATAATAATAATAATAATAATAATAATTTATTAATTTATATAGCGCCAAATCACGAGTAATCGCCTCAAGGCCCTTCACAAGCATTTAAAAGCAGAATAAAACGAAATAAGATTAAAACACAATAAAAAAATTTAACCATAAAAAGGTAAAAGAAGTCAAATAAATAAAACAAATAAAAAAAGACACACAATCATATAAAATACTAATGATAAAACAGGGAGAACAAATGTGTCTTCAGCAGTGTTTAATTTGTAAAGTGAGAGGTCCCGGAGCGCAGAGGATGGGTGGCTCCGGTGCAGAAAAAAGAAAGAAGCGGGGGGGGGGGCTTGCGAACAACGTTGTGCGCCACACCGAAAATAAACTGGGCATGTATTGTAGGCCTAATGCCGTGTTCACACCGAGCGCGACGTGAGTGACTGCAGCCACAGGTTGCCATGTAGCCTAATCCCTATGTAAGGACGCGTTTTGGCGCCAAACCACAAAGCGAGTGAAGCGATTTTGAGCGTTTTGCATGTTTGTGGCGTGATATTGCGTTGCATCACGTCGTGTTGCCCTCCTCCCCAAGTTGAAAAATCAGAACTTTTTCGTCTCGTCGCGATGATCAATCAGGGACTGAATAGGTAGTGACATAGAGATGTCTGGAGTTTGACTGAAGATGTGAACATGTCCTGTCTCTGGTAGCAGCCTGTGAGCAGGACTTATGTCTCTTTTGTCCTTTATTTCACAATCATGACAGAGTTTTTGGAGCGAGCAGCAGCACCACAGCAGCGGGAGCAGATTTTCTTTTTTTTTTTGTGCGTGCGAGGGAATCATCCATGGAGATTATTTTACTTATTAACTACAAAGATGTATAATAAAGCAAATGGTGACTGGTTTTTAAAGACAATTATGACAGAGTTTTTTTGGGGAAAGAGCGAGGAGCAGCCCCAGCAAGCAGCGGAGTTTCGTTCTTTCTTTTTTTTTTTTTTTTATATGCGAATTGTCTGTGTGGAGAATATTTTATTAATTAACTACACAGATGTATAATAAAACAAATGGTGACTGGTTTCTAAACACAATTATGACAGAGTTTTTTGGGGGAGGAGCAAGCTGCAGCAAGCAGCAGAGTTTCTTTTTTTTTTTTCAATTGTTTACATGTACGCGCATGAACGGGACAGTTGGTCCTCAAACTGGGTCCCGCAGAGGCGGAAGGACCGCTGAAAGCGGCCGTCATCCAGACGCAGCTCCTGCAGTAAATAATGATACTCTCTGTATTGGGAGCTTTTCACAACAACTCGCTCCGTGTGAAAGGTCCGTCATGATGACTTGACGCCGAACAGAATGGAAGGTCCTTCTATTTGATGACGCACCGGGGCGAATTTTCGCAGCAAAAGCAGAGCGACACACTGAATGAAGGAGGTGCGTCTGTCGCCACGCGACCCCCGCAAATTTGTAACGGCTGATCGCGCCCAGTGTGAACGCGGCATAATAAATGAAATCTGTGAAGTAACGCTATTTTTTACACTTATTATAGATGTTTTAAGGCTGTAAAATCCCTCACTACACACTTTTCTCAAACAAGCATTAACATTTTCTCACTTTTCTCTCTTGTGTAAACACTCTCTTTTTTCTTCTGTGCGAGAAGATTATAAACAGACACACGTAGACCACAATGCGCAGCTCTCCCTTCACTCACTGCCTCCGGGGGTACGAATGTGGGACCCACAAAGAATCCAAGTCCTCTCTCGGTGGCCACGGAGCTCTGCGGATACGGTCAACATCCGGATCAAAACAGCGAGCGTAGCCTCTGGACCTGTTGCAAGATTTGGCGCAATTCCACACAGCAGACAAGAGGGCAATCGCGGTGATTTTTTAAAAATATTTTGTTAGTCAAGAGAGGTGGCGGATCATGGATCCAGTATAAATAGCTGGCTGAGCCAACGTCAGAGGTTCCGGAGCGAGCGTCCGAGATTCCGGAGCGCGCTTCGGCTTGCTCCCCCTCAAATTAAGCCCTGGTCTTCAGCCTGGCTTTAAAAGTCTCCACAGAATCCAACTGTCGTATCAGCACAGGCAGATCATTCCACAGGGCTGGGGTGCGGTGATAAAAAGCTCTGTAACCCGCTGACATTTTCTTCACCCTCGGGACACACAATAGTTATGCACCCTGTGAATGCAGAGCCCTTGCCGGCACATAGGGCTCAACCAGGCCGGCCAGATACAGGGGTGCCAGTCCGTGAACAGTTTTATAGGCCAATAGTAATACTTTAAAATCCGATCTCAAAGAGACCAGAAGCCAGTGAAGGGATGCCAGAACCAGCGTAATATGATCAAACCTTTTGCTTCGTGTCAGAAGTCTGGCAGCAGCATTTTGAACCAGTTGAAGGCCCCTGATGCTGGACTGCAGTAAACCAGAAAACAAAGCATTACAATAGCCCAATCTAGAAGAAACAAAAGCATGAATCAGAGTCTCAGCATCAGCCATAGACAGGATGGGACGAATCTTTGCTATATTTCTTAGATGAAAGAAAGCAGTCTTCGTAATGTCCCTAATGTGGAGGTCAAAGGACAATGTAAGATCAAAAATTACCCCAAGGTTCCTCACTTTGTCAGTATGATGTATAACACATGAACCTAGGCTAAGCGCTAGCTGATCAAATTGATGCCGATGTCTTGCTGGACCAAAAACCATCATTTCAGTCTTATCAGAGTTCAAAAGTAGAAAGTTGCTAGACATCCAACTTCTCACTGCTGCGAGACAGTCCTGTAAAGATTTTATGTGGACAGGATTTCCAGTAGCTATCGGCATATACAACTGAGTGTCATCAGCATAGCAATGAAAAGCAACCCCAAAACACTGCAAAATGTTCCCAAGGGGTGCCATATACAGGGAAAAAAGCAGGGGACCCAGAACGGATCCCTGCAGAACCCGAACGTCATGCCCCTAAAATCAGAGGTACTGTCATTGCACAAAACACAGTGGGAACGACCAGACAAATAAGACGTCAACCACGCAAGAGCAGTTCCAGTAATCCCAAAACAGTTGTCTAGCCTATCAAGTAGAATATGATGATCAACTGTGTCAAACGCAGCACTGAGATCCAGCAACACCAATACTGTAGTAGTATCTGAGTCCATTGCTCGCAGAAGATCATTAACTACTTTAATAAGTGCTGCTTCTGTGGAGTGATATTTTCTAAATGCAGACTGCAGTGGCTCAGTAAGACTCATTCTCAGTAAGATAGTAAGATAGTCCACAAGCTGCCGTGAAACCACCTTTTCCAGAATTTTAGAGCAGAATGATAGATTTGATATCGGCCTATAATTTTTTAATACACCAGGATCAAGATTAGATTTCTTGAGTAGTGGTTTAACCACTGCAGATTTAAAACAATTTGGAACAGATCCAGAGTTTAGAGAAAAGTTAACAATTTCCAGCACAATCGGCAAAAGAATGTGCCAAAGATCCTTAAACAAGTTTGTTGGTATAGGAAAAAACAAGTTGTGCTTTTAGTAGACATCACGAGTTTCATCAGCACACCTAGTGAGATACTATTAAATTCCATGAATCTAGGTAGCACCTCAGTGGTAGTCCCCAGCTCAGTAGCTGGATACAATGACTGGACCAAAGTATGCTGAGATGTGCTCAACCTAATATCTTCCATTTTCTTTTCGAAATAGTCCAGAAAGTTCTGTGCTGAAAAAGGAGAACGACCAACAGGTGGCTGTCCATGAATAAGAAATGCCACCGTATCAAACAAAAACTTTGAATTATGCTTGTTTTTGTTTATCAGTTCAGAGTAATAGGCCTGCTTCGTAGCCAATAAAGCATGCTTATAATCTAAAATAGCTTGACACCACGCAAGGTGAAACACCTCTAGGTTGGAACTGCGCCATTTCCGTTCCAACCCTCTAGCGTTCTGCCTAAGGTCACGCAAATAACTGTTGAACCAAGGTGTCTGTGCCTTGGGAAGGCATGGCCTTAATAGAGGAGGCACAATCTTATCAAGTGTGGTTTTTAGCACTAAATTCAGGCTATCCGCAAGACTGTCTAACGACTGAAAATTCATCAAAATTGAAATTAAGATTTCTGGTAGTCTCACTTCGAGTTCAGTCAAAGTTGAAGGTTTAATATGTCGCCACAATGATAGGCAAGGTTGTTGCTCCACTAAACGCGGCAGCGTAATTGTAAACCTAATAAGCGAGTGGTCAGAGACCGCTGATGCAAGAGGCAGGATGTCGATATTTGTGACAGCAAGGCCACGTGCAAGAACCAAATCCAGAGTATTACCACTGATATGCGCTGAACAATGAATGAACTGCTGAAATCCTAATGCATCCATGATTTCCATATATGATTTACCAAGGGGATCAGAGGGCTTATTTATAGGAATGTTAAAGTCACCAATAATCAAAATGTTGTCTGCACTAGTTGAAAGACTAGAGACGAACGCGCCAAATTCATCTAAAAAAAATCAGAATATGGGCCAGGAGGCCTATAGACAGTGACAAAATAACATAGCTGATTTCCAGTTTTATGACCTTGACAGTACTTAGCATCATGGGCATAACGGAGAATCAGATGCTCAAATGAATTATATTTATGACCCCCAACAGTTAACAAAGTAAACCTGGACTTATAAATAAAAGCAACACCCCCACCTTTCCTCACATCACGTGAAACGTGACTAAAAGTGTACGCCGGTGGGCAGGCCTCATTCAGAGGAAGGACAGCTGTGGATTTAAGCCAGGTTTCACATAACACAAGCATATCCAGACGATGATCCACAATTAAGTCATTCACCAGCAATGACTTGAGACAATGATCTGACGTTAATGACGTCAAACTAAGGATCTCAGTAGGATCAGCAGATTTTAATGAAGTCATGCAGAAGTTCAGCTCCTCAGCAGCCAGTGACGCAGCGTGTTTTAGCGGCCAGAGGAGCTCAGGTGAAACACTGCGTCAGTGAGCTCGCAGACAACAGCACCGGCATAAAAACTCTGCAGCCCGGTGAGAGGCAGCAGCAGGAAGCTGTGGCAAAAACCGGCACAGCTTTAGCAGAGCCAGTCCAGTCATCGGAGAGGACAGTCCAGGAGCAACAGGATGAATCCAGCAGCTTCTCGTGCGCAGCGCGCGCTCCCACACCCAGAAATATCGTCCATCCGCCTTCCGCGTCTTCTAAAGCGCCTCCTCCGGAGAGGAGTGCAAGGAAAACGGAGCAGGTGCAGTGGGACCTCCACGAGCACAGGTGGCAGAGCAGGGCGGGGCCCTCCCAGCCCAGACCCACACGACAGCAGCAGCTCATAAGGAGCATTAATGTCCAAGAGAAACTGATGATTATACACAAACAAGGCAGCGATGTCCCGGCAGAACACACAGAGCAAAAACACAGCTACAAATAACAAAAAACTTGATGAGCAGTAAAGACAGGGCTGACAGCATGCCAAACACACAGGCGCCATCTTGCCACCACCTTATATAATCCCTGTATATAGACCCTGAGGCCCATTGCTGTTGGTGCTTGTCTTTGACTTCCACATGGATAAGAATCTACGACTCCCTCTGAACAACACGCTAGTCCAAGGCTGGTACCCTTTTACAGCTGGTTGGACTGAGACAACACTGATTAAGAGTCTTGTCCATGGACACACACTGGTAGAATGAGCAGTATTTGAACCCGAGTCCACAGATTGGCAGGCCAGGTCCACATTCCCTTAGCTGGAGAGCAGGAGGCTCAGTAAATGTGGCACCCTGAAAGACAGCACCCTGAATAAGTGGACTGTGTTTCTATAGCGTGTTTTCATCTGATAAAGGGAAGCAAAACATTTGCAATGATGCCTCACATTCACCCATTCACACACACCATGCAAGACACTCAACTGCATGCTGGGAGAAAATTAAGAATTCAAAACCTTGCCCAAGGGACTTTGGAAATTTTCTTGTCTGACAGCAATTTAACCTGAGCACTTATGTTCCATTTTCTGAGGTTTTGAGAGCCAGTTGATCGGAGACCATTCAAGCCAAGATAAGTCTGGGAGCATGTGCTGGTGCTGCATTCACAACACCACTGAACCACATTGGGTTCTGGCTGGCAGCCACCCAGGTAAACAATTAGTCCATTCCCACATCACTAAAATAACCATCTATCTGCCTCAGCCAGGTGAAACATGGGCATCTGCTTGGCCTTTTCCAGTGACTGCAGTCCTCAATACTCAGGGACCTGCATGCTGGAAGAAGCAGAGAGAACTAGCCACATGGCCAAAATGTCAAAGCTGAGGCTCCCTCACAAAGCAAGTGATCTTCTTCATCCTTGTACAACCCCAATTCCAATGAAGTCGGGATGTTGTGTAAAATGTAAAAAAAAAAAAAATACAATGATTTGCAAATACTCTTCAACATATATTCAATTGAATACACCACAAAGACAAGATATTTAATGTTCAAACTGATAAAGTTTATTGTTTTGTGCAAATATTTGGTCATTTTGAAATGGATTCCTGCAACACGTTTCAAAAAAGCTGGGACAGTGGTATGTTTACCACTGTGTTACTTCACTTTTTCTGCAAACAACACTCAATAAGTGTTTTGGAACTGAGGACACTCATGATTGGGTATAAAAGGAGCATCCCAAAAAGTCTCAGCCATTCACAAGCAAACATGGGGCGAGGATCACCACTTTGTGAACAACTGCATGAAAAAAAAATACCAATAGTTTAATAACAATGTTTCTAAATGTTCAATTGCAAGGAATTTAGGGATTCCATCATCTACAGTCCATAATATAATCAGAAAATTCAGAGAATCTGGAGAACTTTCTACACGTAAGCAACAAGGCTGAAAAGCCAATACTGAATGCCCGTGACCTTCAAACTTTCAGGCGGCACTGCATTAAAAATCCACATCATTGTGTAAATGATCTTACTGCGTGGTCTGAGGAACACTTCAGAAAACCATTGCCAGTTAACACAGTTTGTCGCTACATCTACAAATGCGAATTAATACCGAACCATGCAAAGTGAAAGCCATACATCAACAACATCCAGAAACGCTGCCGCCTTCTCTGGGCCTGAGATCATCTGAAATGGACAAATGCAAAGTGGAAAAGTGTGCTGTGGTCCACATTTCAAATTGTTTTTGGAAAAACCAGTGCAAAGTTCAAAAGCCAGCATCTGTGATGGTATAGGGGTGTGTTAGTGCCCATGGCATGGGCAACTTACACATCTGTGATGTCACCATCAATGTTGAAAGGTACATCCAGGTTTTGAAGCAACACATGCTGTCATCCAAGCAATGTCTTTTTCAGGGACATCCCTGCTTATTTCAGCAAGACAATGCCAAACCACATTCTGCACGTGTTACAACAGCGTGGCTTCGTAGTAAAAGAGTACGGGTACTAGCCTGGCCTGCCTACAGTCCAGACCTGTTGCCCATTGAAAATGTGTGGCACATTATGAAGCGCAAAATCCGACAACAGAGACCCCGGACTGTTGAGCAACTGAAGTCGTACATCAAGCAAGAATGGGAAAGAATTCCACCTACAAAGCTTCAACAATTAGTGTCCTCAGTTCACAAACGCTTATTGAGTGTTGTTAGAAGGAAAGGTCATGTTGCTCTCAGTTGTCCAGGTGGTTTCCATAGTACAGAAGCTTGAATCTTCGACTGGACTGGGTTGCTTAACGCGAGAACAGGCAGCACCAGACAGGGGTTTACAGAAAACCCACTCACACTGACCAATATCTGCTCTTTGACTCAAACTGCCCCCTTGAACACAAGCTTGGGGTGATCAGGACTCTTCAACACAGAGCCCTACAGGTGCCCACAACTACAGAGGGAAGGGCTAAAGAACAACAACATGTCCGGAAAGCCCTCACAGTATGTGGGTTTTATAAGTTTTATAAGTCCGTGGACACTTATCTGTGTGTTACAGATACAAATCAGTTTCCTCGGATCCGCGGAGTTTCGAGGAAAATAAATGCCACTCAAAGCCTGACTGTTACAACAGCTGTCGTAAAGCGGGACTGGTTGGTTGCTGCGGTGACGCTGTGTGGCTCTTGTGCGAAGCTTAGCTGAACGTAGCATGTGGACATCGCAAACTTTTAGAACTTTCAAGTTTTTAAAATAAGAATTTTGCAGCATGTCTGTGTCACGGAGCGACATAAGACACAGCGAAGATGGCGAGAAAGATGGTTTGAAAAAGTATGATAAGGACAAGAATCCGTGGAATGGTTGCTGGCTTCATCAACACACCTGAAAGATGAACAGGAAAAGCGAACTGGTAAGAATTTTTTTCTCTCTCTGGAAAATAAACATTGTGCTGTTCAAACAGGATTTCAGAAAAGATTATGTGCCTTTTTTTCGTTCATTAATCTAGACTTTCTTTCATTGAAAAAAGACATTGTGGCTTTGAATGAATTTAGGCTACATGAATTTACACAATGTAAATTAGTTTTTATTAATGTAGACTTTTCATAGGAAAAAAAGACACTGTGGCTTTGAGTGGATTTACAAGAATTTACACAAGAATGTGTGGCTTTTTATTATTAGGTATGTTATTGATATTTTACCCTGATTTTTTTTTTAATATTCTACAATCTTTAGCTGTGGTTTTTGACACGGTTTAAGTCTTTTCAGTCTTCATGAATTTCATGTAGTTTAATTGTTCTGAGTTAATGCATAATTTGTTTTACAATTACTGTAAAAGGAAAATCATTCCAGGTCCCACTTCCATGTCATATTCTGTTACTTCAACATGATCATTGACGGTTCAAATGAAAGGTTGAATCTAGGATCATTTAAATATGCACTAATTTTGAGATTTGTTCTTCCAGGAGATGTTGAAAATGTATCAGTAGATGAAAATTTAATTTGGTTTCTGGGGCCCGGGGGGACCCCCTGCAAATTTTCCTCGGATTTCACAATTTTCATTTCACAGCCCTGGAGAAAAGAACTGGTTTGAGAGAGGAGTGAAGGAAATTTTGTATGTGAAACAGTTGAAACCCAGCCTTAACCGTGGAGGGGCTCTGAGACACGCTTTGTCCCCTGTTTACAATGGGGTACTCAGGTCAAAGCAGTTTCAGTCTTTTGTTCATGGTAATGAGTCATTTATATCATCAGGAGAGGCGTCAGGAGAGGTGTCAGTCCCATCGTTAGAAGGGACAGCTGCCCTGTCATTAGGAGGGTGCTAACTAGAGCACAATAGGTGCTAATTAGAGCAAGTGTTAGTCACTGCCAATAGCAGTCTGTCTCTCAGTAGGAGGGGTCTTGTTAGGTTTAATAGTCCAGCTTTTGCTGGCTTCTGTTTGTTCTTCTCTACAAGAGTCAAGACAGAAGTCAGACTATCAGAGCAAGAACTTTAGCTGAGGAAGCTTCTGCGATTACAAGCGAAACGTCCTCGCATCAAGCAACCCAGTCCAGTCGAAGATTCAAGCTTCTCAGTAAACATACCACTGTCCCATCTTTTTTGAAACGTGTTGCAGGCATCAATTTAAAAATGAGCAATTATTTGCACAAAAACAATGAAGTTTATCAGTTTCAACATTAAATATCTTGTCTTTGTGGTGTACTCAACTGAATATAGGTTGAAGAGGATTTGCAAATCATTGTATTCGCTTTTATTTACATTTTACACAACGTCCCAACTTCATTGGAATTGGGGTTGTATCAAATGAGTGGTGACTAAGCAATACTAAGCCATTCCAGCGGAATCCAAGTATCCTTCAAAGACACTGAATACCAAAGACATGCAGCCCGTTGTCTGAGGCCACAGGTTAGCATTACAAGTCTCACAACCATACAGCAAGACTTGCAGCAGCAGGACCCTAAAGACTTTCATGCACCTTCAAACATATCGGTATCACCAAACACCTCTGTCTAGCAACCTCATGACTCCACAAGCTCCTCCCAGGCACCATCTCAAAGGCTGAGGACCCAGAAGATGTAAAAATCAGTTCCACTTTGACAAACAATTGGAAGAGAAAATGAAATAAACCCCGGTTTCTTCTTTAACTTTGGGTTCAGGCTGATAAAGACGTTGGATTACAGTAGCAATGAAGAATGAGCAACTGACGTGTTGCCTTCAGACACAATGTGCCATGAAAGAACACAGTTATTGAGCCAACCACATCCAAGTCACATCTCACTGACTCACAAGACCTCTCGATAAATTCATCATTCTTAAACACTGGAATACTTCTGATCTGACGAACCAATAGGATTTGCCTTTTATTCTATCTGTAGATTTTTCTATTTCTGACCAACAAAGGAAACATATTCTTCGGCGACACTAATCAGCACTCTCAGCCTCTGTGCATGTGCCCGTGTGCATGTAATTATGCAAATGTGAGAGGTGGATGAGATTTCTGCTCATACTGCTAGAGTGTGTGTATGTATGTGAACAAGTGCACACTTCAGGATCAGGAGGAGGCAGGAGAGAGAGAGAGAGAGAGACAGCCAAGGAGGTGAGACAGTGGAGGAGGTTAGAAAAATCACTGGAGAGGGAAGACGAGAGGAAAAAGAACAACATATGAGGAGAGGAGGAGGCAAAACAAAGTGTGCTGAGAGAGCGCCGGCGTGAAAAGAGAGACGAAGGCTGCAAGAAAGCTGACACTTCAGCACTGTGCATCCTGTACTCAGCAAACCGCTTCCCAAAAAGAGAGATGGAGAAAAATACAGAGGGCACAGGAAGTGTAAACTGCTGCAGAAAAAAATGTGTCATTCTGTCATGTCCAAACAGTTTCAGGACTCACAGCCCAATGAGCCGTCATGAGAGTACACAAACAACAAAAGGTATGAGGTGTGTGTATGATGGTGGGTGAGGGGTTAAAGTGTTAGAGACGGAAAAAATGTGGTTCAGTGTCCTTTGTTTGATCACAAAGAGCTTTAGGAGAGGAGATGTCTCTATTTCTCCATGGCGTGGTGTTCAAGTAGCTGCAGTCATAACATTTGAGAACTTTGAACTGGTGGAGACCAGTGTGGTGATAAGGAGTAAGACAGAGCCATCAGCTACCGAAAACAGAACAATGGAAGAGTCATCTGTGTTCATCTTTCAGAGATGTGGAATAACATGGAGTTCATCTCTTTGATCATGTTTCTTGTCCAAATGGACTCAAATTGCAGGAATTGGGACATTTTAGTAGGTAGACTTTTTTTTTTTTTGTTGATTTCACATAAATGTAATATGAATTATGCAGCAATTAAAAAAGTAGTAATTAAAGGATTAATGGGGCTATTTAGGGGCTGATTTAAAAAAACACCATGGCTACCCCCCCCCCCCCCCCCCCCACACACACACACACAAAAAAAAGGGCCTGTTGATTTGCTAACTGTCCTCACTGAGGATTTTGTTTTTAAAATGCACAACTAGTTCATTGTGTCAATTTAACATATCTGCCTTCATGAACATATAATTTGTGGTGTGTCTATCAGAATGAGCAATATTGTGGTTGTTGAACATGTAAATAGAAGAGGTGTCTATGCATGTGTATGCGATCTATCAAGGATAAAAGCAATTTCAGAGGCTGAAATTGCTTCTGCAGTTTTACTAATTTGAAACTTTGGTGCTAACTGAGCCAGTGTTGTGTAATCAATGGGCATGTATCAAAGTCATTCCTCATGAGCTGTTTAGGTATGCATTTCTTTGTTTTCACTTTATAATCTTCTTTAACACAGCAAACACCATAATTAAACATGTATTTATAGTGGCATGTTAAAAAAATAAACATCCACAGGCTAAATAAAATGAAATGTAACATTTATCTGTTTTTCTGTGTAATAGAAATACAACCCCAAATCCAAAGAAGTTGGGAAATTGTGTAAAATGTAAATAAAAAAGAATACAATGATTTACAAATCCTCTTCAACCTAAATTCAACTCAATACACCACAAAGACAAGATATTTAATGTTCAAACAGATAAACTTTATTGTTTCTGTGCAAATATTTGCTCATTTTGAATTGGATACCTGAACACATTTCAAAAAAGCTGGGACAGTGGTATGTTTACTACTGTGTTACATCACCTTTCCTTCTAACAACGCTCAATAAGCGTTTGGGAACTGAGGACACTAATTGTTGAAGCTTTGTAGGTGGAATTCTTTCCCATTCTTGCTTGATGTACGACTTCAGTTGTTCAACAGTCCGGGGTCTCAGTTGTTGTATTTTGTGCTTCATAATGCTCCACACCTTTTCCAGTGGCGACAAGTCTGGACTGCAGGCAGGCCAGTCTAGCACCTGCACTCTTTTACTATGAACCCACACTGTTGTAAGACGTGCAGAATGTGTCTCAGCATTGTCCTGCTAAAATAATCAGGGACGTCCCTGAAAAAGACGTTGCTTGGATGGCAGCATGTGTTGCTCCAAAACCTGGATGTACCTTTCAGCATTGATGGTGCCATCACAGATGTGTAAGTTGCCCGTGCCATGGGCCATAACACACCCCCATACCATCACAGATGCTGGCTTTTGAACTTTGCACTGGTAACAGTCTGGATGGTCTTTTTCCTCTTTTGTCTGGAGGACACAACGTCCATGATTTCCAAAAACAATTTGAAATGTGGACTCATCAGACCACAGCACACTTCCACTTTCCATCTGTCTGGATGTTGTTGATGTATGGCTTTCACTTTGCATGGTAGTTTTAACTTGCACTTGTAGATGTTGCGACAAACTGTGTTAAGCAAGAATGGGAAAGAATTCCACCTACAAAGCTTCAACAATTAGTGTCCTCAGTTCCCAAACACTTATTTGTGTGGTAAACATACCACTGTCCCAGCTTTTTTGAAACATGTTGCAGGCATCTATTTCAAAATGAGCAAATACTTGCACAAAAACAATAAAGTTTATCAGTTTGAACATTAAATAACTTGTCTTTCTGGTGTATTCAATTGAATATTGGTTGAAGAGTATTTACAAATCACTGTAAAATTTTCACCAGGTGTCAGTAAGAATGGCTTTCACTTTGCATGGTAGAGTTTTAACTTGCACTTGTAGATGTCGCGATGAACTGTGTTAACTGACAATGGTTTTCTGAAGTGTTCCTGAGCCCACGCGGTAACGCAGTAGATTTATTTGCATTTCTCACATAAATGTATAATATGAATGATGCATGAATTTGAAGAGATGCCCTCATTAAAGTAATTAATTAAAGTAATTAATCAAAACACCATGGCTACCCAACCCATATATATATATCACACAGCACAATGCCACAGATGTCGCAAGATTTGAGTAAGTGTGCAATTGACATGCTGACAGCAGGAATGTCAACCAGAGCTGTTGCTCGTGTATTGAATGTTCATTTCTCTACCATAAGCCATCTCCAAAGGCGTTTCAGAGAATTTGGCAGTACATCCAACCAGCCTTACAACCGCAGACCATGTGTAACCACACCAGCCCAGGACCTCCACATCCAGCATGTTCACCTCCAAGATCGTCTGAGACCAGCCACTCGGACAGCTGCTGAAACAATCGGTTTGCATAACCAAAGAATTTCTGCACAAACTGTCAGAAACCGTCTCAGGGAAGCTCATCTGCATGCTCGTTGCCCTCATCGGGGTCTCGACCTGACTCCAGTTCGTCGTCGTAACCGACTTGAGTGGGCAAATGCTCACATTCGCTGGCGTTTGGCACGTTGGAGAGGTGTTCTCTTCATGGGTGAATCCCGGTTCACACTGTTCCGGGCAGATGGCAGACAGCGTGTGTGGCATCGTGTGGGTGAGCGGTTTTCTGATGTCAACGTTGTGGATCGAGTGGCCCATGGTGGCGGTGGGGTTATGGTATGGGCAGGTGTCTGTTATGGACGAAGAACACAGGTGCATTTTATTGATGGCATTTTGAATGCACAGAGATACCGTGACGAGATCCTGAGGCCCATTGTTGTGCCATACATCCAAGAACATCACCTCATGTTGCAGCAGGATAATGCACGGCCCCATGTTGCAAGGATCTGTACACAATTCTTGGAAGCTGTAAATGTCCCAGTTCTTGCATGGCCGGCATACTCACCGGACATGTCACCCATTGAGCATGTTTGGGATGCTCTGGACCGACGTATACGACAGCGTGTACCAGTTCCTGCCAATATCCAGCAACTTCGCACAGCCATTGAAGAGGAGTGGACCAACATTCCACAGGCCACAATTGACAACCTGATCAATTCTATGCGAAGGAGACGTGTTGCACTGCATGAGGCAAAGGGTGGTCACACCAGATACTGACTGGTATCCCCCCCCCAATAAAACAAAACTGCACGTTTCAGAGTGGCCTTTTATTGTGGACAGTCTAAGGCACACCTGTGCACTAATCATGGTGTCTAATCAGCATCTTGGTATGGCACACCTGTGAGGTGGGATGGATTATCTCAGCAAAGGAGAAGTGCTCACTATCACAGATTTAGACTGGTTTGTGAACAATATTTGAGGGAAATGGTGATATTGTGTATGTGGAAAAAGTTTTAGATCTTTGAGTTCATCTCATACAAAATGGGAGCAAAACCAAAAGTGTTGTGTTTATATTTTTGTTGAGTGTATATATATATATATATATATATATATATGTGTGTGTGTGTGTGTGTGTGTGTGTGTGTGTGTGTGTGTGTATACTTTCTAAGTTATCAGTTTTATATGACAATATAAACAGAACATGGAAATTTTGAAATTCGTATACAAACTGAGGTTTTGCAGGACAGAGATGCCACAGAAGGCACCATCTTGGAAGTGCCCATGTCAAAATAATGGTTTAATGTCAAATTAAAGGTTTTGAAAATTAATCTCAACAATTTTCATAATAAAGGACACACATCATTGTCCCATGCACAAGCCACATCTGAAGGCTGAAGTCAATCTGACAAATAGTCAGAGAGATTTGTGAGCCACATACCCACACACAGATATTTCCTGCTCTATAGGTAGATGTGATTTCTTAGTTTTTATTTTTTTTTTCATAAATTTGCAAGAAAATCTAAAAACTTTTTAAATGTCATCATTATGGAGTGTTGTGAGTAGAATTTGGAGGTAAAAAAAAAAATAATAATTTCAGTCATAACAAAATGTGGAAAAAGTCAAGCGCTGTGAATACTTTCCAGAAGCATTGTACTGCTGTTCTCATGGTGCCTGTTTGAGAACAGGGTAATTAGTTTCTTTAAATTCTGCGTCTGCACTAAGAAGGTGATTCTGCAGCATTTATGTTCAACTGCAAACATGATTTTTAAAGAAATTTGAGAAAATGTGTCTGTCAACAATAAACAGCTCCCTAATGACAGAAATTAAAATTTGCAAGTTTCTCAAGTGATTTTAAATGCACAGAGTCAAAGTACCCCCACTGTGTCAAAGGCCAAAATAATACATGCACAGATTAATGTGCATGACTTTGCATAGAGACACCAGCAGCACTCTTAAAAACAAAAACAAAAACAAAACCCTGTCAAACTGCTGTGTGTTAGAACAAATAATTATAAACAGCTTATGTGCGATCCAAGACGTCCAGAAAAAAAAAAAAAAAAAACTGAATCAGTTTATTTTATTAACATTGAGTAGAGCTCTTGACAAATTAGCAGTAACTCATGCAACAAAAATGTTCAGTGAGTCCAAAAATATCAGAGTGCAGTAAATCCAAAGACAGCTGTGCTACTTGTGGGGACTTGGCAGAGCCATGACAGCTCAAGATGCACGATGCATTACAGGAAAAGGACAAAGGCAGAGCGATGATGAGCATTCAAAACCTAAGGTAAGCATTTTGTTGTGACAGCTTCTCAGGTAAGTCCCAGAAATCACTTTTGGGAGGCTCGCAGAGCTTTGCGGAGCATTGTGGCACATTGACAAGTAGTGTGAGATGTGCAATGCATAATGTGAAGAGGGCAACGGCAGAGCGGTTAAAGTGAGGTGGAAGTGTATTTAGAAAATGAATGAAGGAACACGCTCCCCGTAAAAAAAAAAAAAAAAAAAAAAAAGTCATCTACCATTTATCAGGAATGAGGTGTTACAATGAAAGGTCGGCCAGGCAGCAGAGGGTGTGTGTGCAGTCAAGGATGGCTGATTATACTTGTGTGAAGTCGCTATTGTGACATTTATCATATGTGTAATATCTGCTCTTATCACAACGGTTCTGCTTCAGTCACCAGCTGCTGTGAGCTAAATACAGTACACGAAGCTACATATGTGTCATGACTGAAACATGAAGACATCTGACTGCGGCAAGAAGAGATGCTTGGAAACATGACATGTTGTGTTGCCATAGTACTGTTTGATCCCTGCAACACTCTCGAAGCATCAGGACCACATCATCATCTTCTGTGACCGCTTTCTGTTGTTTTTTTTTATATAATATTTACAATGTGCACTCACTTTGGGCCTTTGTGTGTGTATGTGCATTTGTTTTTTACTGTCTCATTTTTACCTGATACAGCAATCCCCTTGTGTAGAATCTTTTATATACAGTGGTGTTCAGAATAATAGTAGTGCTATGTGACTAAAAAGATTAATCCAGGTTTTGAGTATATTTCTTATTGTTACATGGGAAACAAGGTACCAGTAGATTCAGTAGATTCTCACAAATCCAGCAAGACCAAGCATTCATGATATGCACACTCTTAAGGCTATGAAATTGGACTATTAGTAAAAAAAAAAGTAGAAAAGGGGGTGTTCACAATAATAGTAGTGTGACATTCAGTCAGTGAGTTCATCAATTTTGTGGAACAAACAGGTGTGAATCAGGTGTCCCCTATTTAAGGATGAAGCCAGCACCTGTTGAACATGCTTTTCTCTTTGAAAGCCTGAGGAAAATGAGACGTTCAAGACACTGTTCAGAAGAACAGCGTAGTTTGATTAAAAAGTAGATTGGAGAGGGGAAATCCTGATCTCCAATGCTTTAAAATGGACAAAAAACAAAACAAAACAAACAAACAGAGACACGTGGAAGAAAATGAAAAACAACCATCAAAATGGATAGAATAACCAGAATGGCAAAGGCTCACCCATTGATCAGCTCCAGGATGATCAAAGACAGTCTGGAGTTACCTGTAAGTGCTGTGACAGTTAGAAGACACCTGTGTGAAGCTAATTTATTTGCGAGAATCCCCCGCAAAGTCCCTCTGTTAAATAAAAGACATTTGCAGAAGAGGTTACAATTTGCCAAAGAACACATCAACTGGCCTAAAGAGAAATGGAGGAATATTTTGTGGACTGATGAGAGTAAAATTGTTCTTTTTGGGTCCAAGGGCCACAGACAGTTTGTGAGACAACCCCCAAACTCTGAATTCAAGCCACAGTTCACAGTGAAGACAGTGAAGCATGGTGGTGCAAGCATCATGATATGGGCATGTTTCTCCTACTATGGTGTTGGAATTATATATCGTATACCAGGTATCATGGATCAGTTTGGATATGTCAGAATACTTGAAGATGTCATGTTGCCTTATGCTGAAGAGGACATGCCCTTGAAATGGGTGTTTCAAGAAGACAATGATCCCAAGCACACTAGTAAACGAGCAAAATCTTGGTTCCAAACCAACAAAATTAATGCCTCGCAGATGTGAAGAAATCATGAAAAACTGTGGTTATACAACTAAATACTAGTTTAGTGATTCACAGGATTGCTAAAAATGCAGTTTGAACATAATAGTTTTGAATTTGTAGCGTCAACAGCAGATGCTACTATTATTGTGAACACCCCTTTTTCTACTTTTTTTTTTTACTAATAGCCTAATTTCATAGCCTTAAGAGTGTGCATATCATGAATGCTTGGTCTTGTTGGATTTGTGAGAATCTACTGAATGTACTGGTACCTTGTTTCCCATGTAACAATAAGAAAAATACTCAAAACCTGGATTAATCTTTCTAGTCACATAGCAATACTATTTTTCTGAACACTACTGTAATATCAGTTTCAAAGTATAAATGTATAAATACATCAGCATCAGCGGTCAGCCATCATCATTAGCTGTTATTTTGTAAGATTCTTTTTATATTCCAGATCCTGTGAGTCCCAGAGCTCCATGTGGCTTTAGCTGATGAGCCTTTGGAGAAGTGAAGAGCAGAAAGTGGCTTCTTATAAATAAACAGCAGTCATGTGACATTCAACTTTTTAAAAGTTGTATTTATATTTCTCATGGCTATGAGTTCTTTGTTAGTCACAGAAAGTCCAGTGAAAGGTGTTAATTAATGTTATGGGTATGATGCAAAAATAACTGTCTGCAGATCATTTATCTGGGTACTGTAGATGTGTGCCACGTGAAAAACAGGCATGGGGTCCGTTCTCTATAAGGGTAAAGTACGAGGTCTATTAAAAAAGTATCCGACGTTATTATTTTTTTCAAAAACCATATGGATTTGAATCACGTGTGATTACATCAGACATGCTTGAACCCTCGTGATAAATTCAGCTGGTTTTCGGTAAAAATTTTAACGGCTGATGAGAGATTTTGGTCTGGTAGTGTCGCCGTAAGGATGGCCCACGGCGTCTGACGGCGATCTGCGCTTCGAGGTGGCAGCGTCTCGCCGTTTCAAGTTGAAAACTTCCACATTTCAGGCTCTGTTGACCCAGGAAGTCGTCAGAGAACAGAGAACTTTCAGAAGAAGTTGTCATTAGGAGTTTATTCGGACATTCCATTGTTAACGGACATTTTGTAATGAAAGAACGTGCGGGTAGAGTCGCATGTCAGGCCGGACCCGACCGCGGGGGGGCGCGACAGGAAAAACACCTCCGTTGGAAACCTTAACGGGCTAGTTGGAACATGCCCAAGCTGTTAAACAATTTCTCAGTTACTCACTTGTTGAAAGCCATCAAAAGCCGCCTGAATTTTACAAATGGTTTTCAACACAGAGGTGTTTTTCCTGTCGCGGCGCACACAGATTTGCCGAGTCGTCACGGAAACGACTCTGCGAATTTGCGCGTACGTCTTTCATTACAAAATGTCCTTAAACAGTGGAATGTCTGCATAAAGTCCTCATGCCGGCCTCTTCTGAATCTTCTCTGTTCTCTCACGACGTCCTGGGTGAATTAAGCCTTAAATTAGGATGTGGGAAGTCCTTACAGCGACAGAAACATCCCATAATCTCTCATCAGCCGTTAAACTTTTCACTGAAAACCAGCTTAAATTCTCGAATAGTGTCCACTCGGATATTCCTCACAGGTCCAGAAAAAATTTTGATAAAGCAACGCGCGCCGTCTCGAGCAGCGTGTGAAACAAAGGAATTCAGCCGAGAGGGCGGGACCACATCTCACTCAAGGCCTGCCCACAGGGAAATGACGTCACCAACACGCGTGAAAAAACTCACGCATGCATCACGAGGGTTCAAGCATGATTGGTGTAATCGCACATCATTCAAATCCATATAGTTAAAAAAAAAGGTCGGTTTATTATCAAATAGACCTCGTACATAAGATGCAATGCATGCATTTGAGATATTTCTGCACCGTGTCCCTCATGCTGGCAGTCTGCCATGTTTAATCTGTTAACACAGTCGCCTCAATAAAAATCAACACACACCGCAGGCATGTGCTTCAGGCCTTAGTCTCCTTCTGACTTTTGGTCCAGATTATCTAAAGCTGTTGATGTGTAGGTTTGGCTGATTGGGGAGTATCTCTGTGATGGAAGCCAAACCCCCTCATTCTTCAGTGTGCATTGTGGTGCAGGATAGGAGAGCTTTGGTACTATGTTGTTTAATTTCTCAGTTCCTCCTGGTCTCTCCTTGCCTTGTATTGTGTACTCCTTAAACACTCCATGTCTCACCGGTGACCAGTTTTCTTTCCAAGACTTTTGTTTGGGACTGTGGCTGGAAGTGGTATGTGACAGTTGGAAGAGTGAAAGTGTTGATCAGCTTTCATTTGGTACTCGCGGGAATGTTTGGATTCTGCAGAATAGGGTCAAATTGATAAGATGATGACATTTACTATCTGGCAGCATATGTCCATTTCCCTATTCAGTTTCCCATTTTTGGTGAAGAGTGTGCTGAAGTATTAAGTGTTGAAGTTGTCCATTACAACTGGACTCGCCAATCCATCTTGCCGCATGCCACAGCTCTCACACCACATGCGGAGTCGATCCATATGGACTTGAAGTTGTGATTTGTTGCTGTTCAGCATGGTTTGTTCATCGACAAAAAACAACTCATTTATCAATTCTGTGTCTGGCTTTGCCTCTAAAAGTAATCTGGTCTGGGGGGCAGAGTAAGCAGTGCCTTCTAGATTTTTTTATGTTAGAAAAGCACAATAAAAGACAGTGGCCCATACAAGCTGGAGTATTACATCGTAGAGGTCAACACAACTTAGAAAAATCAAATGCCAGACAAATAGGCAGTTTGTATCCACATCCATACTAATGCCCCCACCTCGTTCACTGTTTATCCATACAGGAATCTAATGAGGTATAATTTATTTGTACATTGCCACATTGCAACATGCCATTTCAATGTGCTATACCTGAAGATCATGAAGATCAAGGTCTTAACAACCCAATGAACAAGCTCATTGGTGGCAGTGGTAAGGAAAAACTTTCTCTGTGCTTTTTGATTACAAGAAGAAACCTCAAGTACACCAGAGTCAGTGGGATGACCATCTGCTGTGGCCGCAATAACAAACAGAACTCTCAGAACACAGTGCCAGAAATGTTGGAGCTGAGCAACCATAGACAGAGCAGCATTCACAATGACGATGGTTCACTCCTGCTGCTCTGACGTCAACATGAACAAAATTATGCAGTTGGATTTACCTGTCTCTCTCTTAAAAAGCAATTTCATATGTATGCAGATACATGGACTGCAATACAAGTCAGGAATTAAGAGCGATATTTATGTCCCTATGAACTGGGCAAGTTGGGATTCCCCTTTGGCAGACCTGGTAATTTGTGGGTCTCGAGAGTGAAAGGTGTTGTGTTTGAATCCCAGCGGAGCCCAACTAGTATTGTTGGTAAGGTGTGGCAGGTCCCAGTTACAGTTGAAAGTTCTTCATGCTTAAAGGCCCCTCAGGACAATGTCAAAAAAACAGTGGGGAGAAACTTAACAAGTTGAAATCCAGATTTAAACAGAATTGCTCCTACTGGCTTGGGAAGTGAATATATATCAATACCATTCTTTGTTTAACAGGGAAAGGCATGAAAAACCCACGCCAGTTTTGGTGGCGAAATAACTAAAACATAATCTGAATGAATGTCAACAAGCAGCCACTGCGCTGCATCTCTCCTCTCTCCCCACGGGGGACACAGTCCGTGTGGGAGGGAGACAGGGAGGGAGAAAGGGAGGGACGGGGACACGGAGCAGTGTGCAGCTGCTGCTGTGACGACACGCACTTGCTTCTGCTGCAAGAAAATCAAATGTCTTGACCCAGTCTCCCCTGATGTGCCACTGGTTGTTAGTGCATTTATGGCAAATTAATTACCCAAATGCTAAAAACAACTGCGTGCATTTAGCAGTGCCCCTTTCATTATCGATGCACATATTTGGAAAAAGTCTGTAACACATGCACACACACAAATAGGTTAAAAATTTACAATAAAAAAGTATTATCAGAATGTAATATTAACATTATAAACCCCATGGCCTTTAGTTTCAGACAAAGCAGCAGGTGCTGGTCCAGGTTCTGGTCCCTTATCTTGTCCAAGCAACAAGGATGTTAGTGAAGGTGAGCTTATGGGGCCACTTTACAAGCACATGATTTAACTAAAATGTAATTGAATTTTAGTAACTTTACAACATGTTTTTCCTGTTTTGTGTATTTTTTTTAACTAATATTAGGATTACCTAATAAATAGTGTGTCTTTGTAGTTGCAGGTATTGAGGGACAGATAGAAGATGACAGGGGGTCAAATACTTATTAACAAACAAAACTATATTGCATTAATTTATTCAGTCTAATATTGTTAAGAAATAACAGGAATTACCTTCTTTTTTCAAATACAGGGTTATAAAATATGTCATTTTTATTATGACATTATTTTATATTACCTCATAAGACAGTACAGTAATTCCTTAACCTACAAGGTGTAGGTTAAGAAAGGAATATTTTGAAAGTCTGCTTGTTATTCATATGGACTGAGTTTACTGAATGACATTGACTATAAGATGTGTAATCTGTTCTTTAATGTTTTGATTGTAGAATATGGTATTATGTATTTTTCCCTTCACAAAGGGAATTACACACTGTTAAGCCATGAATTACACTTACTTTTATTGAATTATGTATATTGGAAAATTGTGTTAAATTAGATATTTTTCTGTGACTGTAGATCTCATATCCCTAACCTTAATTTCTAGTCCAGTTAACATTGAAGTACTGTATATGTCTGTTAAAATGCACGGGAAAGCACCAAATTACACCATTTCTTTCTAGAAAATGGTGCAATTTGGTCCCCCCCCAGACCCCCCAACTCAACATTGCTCCCCCAACTTTAAAAAGAGTTCTGACTCCCAGGTGTGATCTAAGGTATACATGATTTAGACCTGGTTTGACTACACATTAGAAATTTGGTGTTTTCATTAATAAAAAAAAGAACATAACGGGGGTGTACCTAGGGCCCAGAATTTGGTGCTATGCCACTATTCACAACACAGCCAGAATCGTTGCTGCTGTCAAGATGGCTAGGCCCGGAGATGGGCTTTATATCGGCTGCTCCGGGTGTCTATAGAAAACCTATCAGTGACATCACACAGGCTTTGTCCAGTATATATACAGTTGCAAACTGAGCTTTTCCTTATCACTCAGCTTGTTCTTCACTGCAGAAGTCCAACGCAGAAATGCCACAGAAATGGCTCTATAAAATCGGCAGCATTCCCATCACGAGTCAAGGACTTCTATGTTGACTCAAGATGTCTGGCGGCTTTGAGAAAGAAACTAGTTTGGCTTTGGTGTGAAAGGAAATTAAGGAAGGAAAGGAAATTAAATATTTCAGTTGAAATATTTCCTGAGTGTAAATATGAGAAAGACGACATTTCATCACAGATGTATGAACTGTTTATACCCCCCACCACCACCCAACACACACATAGTAAAAAATGAATTCAGAGTTGAAACTATTGCACTATGGCCCTGGAGACTATCACCATGTTCCTCACAACAGTTTGACAGGCAAGACCATTCTAAATAGAGAAACTGACATTCTGACTCAACAATATTCTATTGTGTTTGTTCTTATCCAGAGATTTTACTGGGGCACTGTCTAAACACTGTTTCAGTAGCTTAGCAGCCCACCAGGAAAAGGATTATAGGAAACACAGATAAATACATACTGCTGGATGGATGGGTTTATCCACCTACCGCTGTAAATCCACTGAGCACTCGGGATTGCCCTGTGCTCGACTTTAACAATCATCGTTTTGGCATGTTTTATGGCATTGAGAATATATGGCGGGGATGGATGTAATTGACACAACAGCAGGGAAGCTCAGTTTGCCGTGTTTTAGTGAACAAAGGACAGCATGCTGGTTTTCAGGTCTCACGACTGAAAAAGAGAAGGAAAAGAAAACGTGTTGAGTTTGAGCTGAACTGGCAAAAGTCATGAAATTATTTTTATGCCTTATGCACTATAGATTTCTCACAGATTCACTTCATCTTTTAATTCAGTGACATCACAGATCCACTGCCTGAGGCATTTAATCTCCGTATACAGTTGCGTGCAAAGTTTCTCGGCATTGTTAATTTTAAAGTAACTCAGTTAATGTTGCAACTTGTGACTAATGACAAGGAAGCAAACTGGAAGTGACTTTGCCATGACAAAGTCTTCATGGCGGACCAGGCGGATGCTGATCTGATGCAGAAACAAACCGGAAGTGACGTCGTCGTGACCAGGTCCCGTGGTGGAGTAGGCGGATACTGATCTGACGCGGAAGCAAACTGGAAGTGACATTGCTGTGACTGGGTCCTCATGGCAGATGAAATGGAAGGCCTCGTTGATTTTTTAATTTATTTTTTTGTCATCACTCAAACATCTTGTTCGGCCTTCTGCCTCACTCATAACTTGTAAGGCTACTTTAAATAAAATTCTTTTTCACACTTACATACATTTTAGAACCTAAAAGTATTTTTGCATTTCATCTAGTTGCTAGTTTAGTATAATAAAACTTCATCATTATAGTGTAATTTTACAAAACTTTTTTTTTAATTGTAATAGTTACAATAAAATGATAAAATTTATAATACCATGATCCTCTTTTTTTTTTTTTTTTTTTGGAATAGCAAAGAATCTGCTTAGGCTTCAATAACTTACTGACAGTGGTGGGCACACTTCCGGTAATCCCATAACAGATAATTATCATCATCATCATCATCAATCATCAATTTTATTTATATAGCGCCGAATCACAACAAACAGTTGCCCCAAGGCGCATTATATTGTAAGGCAAGGTCATACAATAATTACGTAAAAACCCCAACGGTCAAAACGACCCCCTGTGAGCAAGAACTTAGCGAAAGTGGGAAGAAAAAAGTCCCTTTTAACAGGAAGAAACCTCCAGCAGAACCAGGCTCAGGGAGGGGCAGTCTCCTGCTGGGACTGGCTGGGGCTAAGGGATAGAACCAAGAAAAAGACATGCTGTGGAGGGGAGCAGAGATCAATCACTAATGATTAAATGCAGAGTGGTGCATACAGAGCAAAAAGAGAAAGAAACACTCAGTGCATCATGGGAAACCCCCCAGCAGTCTAAGTCTATAGCAGCATAACTAAGGGATGGTTCAGGGTCACCTGATCCAGCCCTAACTATAAGCTTTAGCAAAAAGGAAAGTTTTAAGCGTAATCTTAAAAGTAGAGAGGGTGTCTGTCTCCCTGATCCGAATTGGGAGCTGGTTCTACAGGAGAGGAGCCTGAAAGCTGAAGGCTCTGCCTCCCATTCTACTCTTACAAACCCTAGGAACTACAAGTAAGCCTGCAGTCTGAGAGCGAAGCGCTCTATTGGGGTGATATGGTACTATGAGGTCCCTAAGATAAGATGGGACCTGATTATTCAAAACCTTATAAGTAAGAAGAAGAATTTTAAATTCTATTCTAGAATTAACAGGAAGCCAATGAAGAGAGGCCAATATGGGTGAGATATGCTCTCTCCTTCTAGTCCCCGTTAGTACTCTAGCTGCAGCATTTTGAATTAACTGAAGGCTTTTCAGGGAACTTTTAGGACAACCTGATAATAATGAATTACAATAGTCCAACCTAGAGGAAATAAATGCATGAATTCGTTTTTCAGCATCACTCTGAGCTTTCTAATTTTAGAGATATTGCGTAAATGCAAAAAATCAGTCCTACATATTTGTTTAATATGCGCTTTGAATGACATATCCTGATCAAAATGACAGGAAATTAGAGGTCATCCATGTCTTTATGTCTGTAAGACAATCCTGCAGTTTAGCTAATTGCTGTGTGTCCTCTGGCTTCATGGATAGATAAAGCTGGGTATCATCTGCGTAACAATGAAAATTTAAGCAATGCCATCTAATAATACTGCCTAAGGGAAGCATGTATAAAGTGAATAAAATTGGTCCTAGCACAGAACCTTGTGGAACTCCATAATTAACTTTAGTCTGTGAAGAAGATTCCCCATTTACATGAACAAATTGTAATCTATTAGATAAATATGATTCAAACCACCACAGCGCAGTGCCTTTAATACCTATGGCATGCTCTAATCTCTGTAATAAAATTTTATGGTCAACAGTATCAAAAGCAGCACTGAGGTCTAACAGAACAAGCACAGAGATGAGTCCACTGTCTGAGGCCATAAGAAGATCATTTGTAACCTTCACTAATGCTGTTTCTGTACTATGATGAATTCTAAAACCTGACTGAAACTCTTCAAATAGACCATTCGTCTGCAGATGATCAGTTAGCTGTTTTACAACTACCCTTTCAAGAATTTTTGAGAGAAAAGGAAGGTTGGAGATTGGTCTATAATTAGCTAAGATAGCTGGGTCAAGTGATGGCTTTTTAAGTAATGGTTTAATTACTGCCACCTTAAAAGCCTGTGGTACATAGCCAACTAATAAAGACAGATTGATCATATTTAAGATCAAAGCATTAAATAATGGTAGGGCTTCCTTGAGCAGCCTGGTAGGAATGGGGTCTAATAGACATGTTGATGGTTTGGATGAAGTAACTAATGAAAATAACTCAGACAGCACAATCTGAGAGAAAGAGTCTAACCAAATACCGGCATCACTGAAAGCAGCCAAAGATAACGATACGTCTTTGGGATGGTTATGAGTAATTTTTTCTCTAATAGTTAAAATTTTATTAGCAAATAAAGTCATGAAGTCATTACTAGTTAAAGTTAAAGGAATACTTGGCTCAATAGAGCTCTGACTCTTTGTCAGCCTGGCTACAGTGCTGAAAAGAAACCTGGGGTTGTTCTTATTTTCTTCAATTAGTGATGAGTAGTAAGATGTCCTAGCTTTACAGAGAGCAACAGACTCTTTTTCCAGGCTAAGTGAAGATCTTCTAAATTAGTGAGACGCCATTTCCTCTCCAACTTACAGGTTATCTGCTTTAAGCTGCGAGTTTGTGAGTTATACCACGGAGTCAGGCACTTCTGATTTAAAGCTCTCTTTTTCAGAGAAGCTACAGCATCCAAAGTTGTCTTCAATGAGGATGTAAAACTATTGACGAGATACTCTATCTCACTTACAGAGTTTAGGTAGCTACTCTGCACTGTGTTGGCATATGGCATTAGAGAACATAAAGAAGGAATCATATCCTTAAACCTAGTTACAGCGCTTTCTGAAAGACTTCTAGTGTAATGAAACTTATTCCCCACTGCTGGGTAGTCCATCAGAGTAAATGTAAATGTTATTAAGAAATGATCAGACAGAAGGGAGTTTTCAGGGAATACTGTTAAGTCTTCAATTTCCATACCATAAGTCAGAACAACATCTAAGATATGATTAAAGTGGTGGGTGGACTCATTTACATTTTGAGCAAAGCCAATTGAGTCTAATAATAGATTAAATGCAGTGTTGAGGCTGTCATTCTCAGCATCTGTGTGGATGTTAAAATCGCCCACTATAATTATCTTATCTGAGCTAAGCACTAAGTCAGACAAAAGGTCTGAAAATTCACAGAGAAACTCACAGTAACGACCAGGAGGACGATAGATAACAACAAATAAAACTGTTTTTTGGGACTTCCAATTTGGATGGACAAGACTAAGAGTCAAGCTTTCAAATGAATTAAAGCTCCGTCTGGGTTTTTGATTAATTAATAAGCTGGAATGGAAGATTGCTGCTAATCCTCCGCCTCGGCCTGTGCTACGAGCATTCTGGCAGTTAGTCTGACTTGGGGGTGTTGACTCATTTAAACTAACATATTCATCCTGCTGTAACCAGGTTTCTGTAAGGCAGAATAAATCAATATGTTGATCAATTATTATATCATTTACTAACAGGGACTTAGAAGAGAGAGACCTAATGTTTAATAGACCACATTTAACTGTTTTAGTCTGTGGTGCAGCTGAAGGTGCTATATTATTTTTTCTTTTTGAATTTTTATGCTTAAATAGATTTTTTCTGGTTATTGGTGGTCTGGGAGCAGACACCGTCTCTACGGGGATGGGGTAATGAGGGGATGGCAGGGGGAGAGAAGCTGCAGAGAGGTGTGTAAGACTACAACTCTGCTTCCTGGTCCCAACCCTGGATAGTCACGGTTTGGAGGATTTAAGAAAATTGGCCAGATTTCTAGAAATGAGAGCTGCTCCATCCAAAGTGGGATGGATGCCGTCTCTCCTAACAAGACCAGGTTTTCAAATTTCCTTCAATGTCGCCTGCTCTGGCCCCCGGAAGACAATTGACTATGGTTGCTGGTGTCGCTAACTTCACATTTCTCAAAACAGAGTCGCCAATAACCAGAGTTTGATCATCGGTGGGTGTGTCGCCGAGTGGGGAAAAACGGTTAGAGATGTGAACGGGTTCGCGGTATACACGGGGCTTCTGTTTAGGACTACGCTTCCTCCTCACAGTCACCCAGTCGGCCTGCTTTCCCGGCTGCTCGGGATCTGCCAGAGGGAAACTAATGGCGGCTAAGCTACCTTGGTCCGCACCGACTACAGGGGCCTGGTTAGCTGTAGAATTTTTCACGGTGCGGAGCCGAGTCTCCAATTCGCCCAGCCTGGCCTCCAAAGCTACGAATAAGCTACACTTATTACAAGTACCATTACTGCTAAAGGAGGCCAAGGAATAACTAAACATTTCACACCCAGAGCAGAAAAGTGCGAGGGAGACAGGAGAAGCCGCCATGCTAAACCGGCTAAGAGCTAGTAGCTGCGCTAAGCTAGCGGATTCCTACAAACGCACAAAGTGAATAATGTGTAAATAATTTAGAGGTGATTCAGCAGAGTGCTTTAGTTAAGGCACGTGAAGATTACACTGTGAAGCAAATCGTTATCTAGGTAACTAGATCAATCTAACTGCGCAGATTAAACAGCTAACAGATGCAGCAAAACACTGCTGTGCTCCAGAACAGGAAGTGATACAATACCGCAGTGAGAGCCAACCACCAGTAGAGGCAAGCAAGAGCAAGATAATGATAATGTTTTCATTATCGGATTATCTTTTTTAGATAATTTTAAAAACCATTATCGGACTAATTATCTTCCGATAAATTGTCGTCCCATAACTTTTAGACCGATAACGTAGTAAACCAAGCTGAACAGCGGCAAACATTTTTAAAATTTAAAATCAGTTGAGACCTACCTGTTAAAAGTTTCCTAAGAGATGTATAGTTCTACCCTCTGCAAACAGAAGAGAGCTGCTTTCAGGAGAAACCACTCTATCCTCTGCAGGTAAAGGAGAACTGGTCACAACAGCAAAAAAACCCACTTTCTTTAACACCATACTGATACACTGGCAATATCACCCAAGTCATCCAGAGGCATACATTTTTAACTTTAACTAATTTAAGTCAAATTTTAACTGAAATTTTAACCAAACTAAAAAAAAGTAAGTCCCTTCGGCTGCTCCCTTGTTTGCACTCGGGGTCACCCCAGCAAATCCAAGGTGGATCTGCATGTTGAATTGGCACAAGTTTTACACCAGATGCCCTTCCTGACGCAACTCCACATTACATGGAGAAATGTGACAGGGGTGGGATTTGAAACAGGAACCTTCTGCACTGGAACCAAGCACATTAACCACTTGGCCACCACCCCTTTTGGACAAGTTATTTAAAATTACTGTCATATCTGAAGTTTGATCAAGTGAAAATATCAGATATATTAGCACTTTGGGATATGGTGTCATATGTAAAGTGCATTACAAATACAATGTATTATTATTATTATTATTATTATTATTATTATATGTTTTAGTTTTAAAGTAATGTGCTAATTTTAAGGTTTTGTGAGCACATGCTGTGCACAGCAGTGCATTATGGGAAGGATAGGTTAATCTCAGTACGTTCACGACAGGACAAATGCATTTCAGACACTCTGTTCAGGCTCCACGGACAGCAGCATTAAACTCTAGTGCCTAAAACTCTTGTGAATATATTCTCTGGGTTTATAGACGTTATTGTATTTGCGTTTGTTAAATTCCATGTGGGGCAGTACTGGGTATGACATCTGGACAGTGGAAGGAAGACAAGGAGACTTGGTGGTGGAATGAAAAGGTCCAGAAAAGCATAAGGAGAAAGAGGTTGGCAAAAAAGTTTTGGGATAGTCGGAGAGATGAAGAAAGTAGACAGGAGTACAAGGAGATGCGGCGTAAGGCGAGAAGAGAAGTGGCAAAAGCAAAGGAAAAGGCATATTGCGAGCTGTACAAGAAGTTGAATAGTAAGGAAGGAGAAAAGGACTTGTACCGATTGGCCAGACAAAGGGACAGAGCTGGAAAGGATGTGCAGCAGGTTAGGGTGGTAAAAGATGCACATGGTAATGTGCTGACAAGTGAGGAGTGTGTGTGCTGAGAAGGTGGAGGGAATATTTTGAAGAGTTGATGAATAAAGAAAATGAGCAAGAGAAAAGGCTGGATGATGTGGTGAGAGTAAATCAGGAAGTAAAAGAGATTAGCAAGGAAGAAGTGAGGGCTGCTATGAAGAGGATGAAGAGTGGAAAGGCAGTTGGTCCAGATGACATTCCAATGGAGGCATGGAAATGTCTAGGAGAGATGGCAGTAGAGTTTCTAACCAGATTGTTTAATAAAATCTTGGAAAGTGAGAGGATGCCTGAGGAGTGGAGATGAAGTGTGCTGGTTCCTATTTTCAAGAACAAGGGTGATGTGCAGAGCTGCAGTAACTACAGAGGCATAAAGCTGATCAGCCACAGCATGAAGTTATGGGAAAGAGTAGTAGAAGTTAGGCTTAGAAAACAGGTGAAGATCTGTGAGCAGCAATATGGTTTCATGCCGAGAAAGAGCACTACAGATGCAATGTTTGCTCTGAGAATACTGTTGGAAAAGTACAGAGAAGGACAGAAAGAGTTACATTGTGTGTTTGTGGACTTAGAAAAAGCTTATGATAGGGTGCCAAGAGAAGAGTTGTGGAATGATGAGGAAGTCTGGAGTATGTATGTTAGGGTAGTGCAGGACATGTACAAGAATAGTCTGACAGCGGTGAGATGCGCAGTCGGAATGACAGACTCATTCAAGGTGGAGGTGGGATTACACCAAGGATCAGCTCTGAGTCCTTTCTTGTTTGCAGTGGTGATGGACAGATTGACAGATGAGATCAGACAGGAGTCTCCATGGACTATGATGTTTGCAGATGACATTGTGATCTGTAGTGAGAGTAGAGAGCAAGTTGAGTCTAGTCTGGAGAAGTGGAGATATGCTTTGGAGAGAAGGGGAATGAAAGTCAGTAGAAGCAAGACTGAGTACATGTGTGTGAATGAGAGGGAGCCCAGTGGAATAGTGCAGTTATAAGGAGTAGAAGTGGTGAAAGTAGATGAGTTTAAATATTTTGGGTCAGCTGTAATGGAGAGTGTGGTAGAGAGGTGAAGAAGAGAGTGCAGGCAGGGTGGAGTGGGTGGAGAAAGGTGGCAGGAGTGATTTGTGACCAAAGAATATCAGCAAGAGTGAAGGGGAAAGTTTACAAAACAGTAGTGAGACCAGCTATGTTGTATGGTTTAGAGACAGTCGCACTAACAAAAAGACAGGAGGCAGAGCTGTAGGTGGCAGAGCTGAAGATGTTGAGATTCTCTTTGGGATTGACAAGAACGGACAAGATTAGGAATGAACATATCAGAGGGACAGCTCAGGTGGGACGGTTTGGAGACAAAGTCAGAGAGGAGAGATTGAGATGGTTTGGACATGTGCAGAGGAGGGACCCAGGGTATATAGGGAGAAGGATGCTGAGGATGGAGCCACCAGGCAGGAGGAGAAGAGGGAGACCAAAGAGGAGGTTCATGGATGTGCTGAGAGAGGACATGCAGGTGGTTGGTGTGACAGAGGAAGATACAGAGGACAGGGTGAGATGGAAACGATTGATCTGCTGTGGCGACCCCTAACGGGAACAGCCGAAAGACAAAGAAGAAGAAGAAATTCCATGCATCTTAAATGTAGCAGACATGGATTATCTGGAATTTTGTTTTGGAAAGTTTTCAAGGCCTCTACTGCCATCTACTGGCCAGTAGTGTTCATGGTAGTATTCGCCCTAAGTACTAAGCATCTGGGCACCAGTAGATGGCAGTGTTCTATTTATTTTGACCCCAGTTATATCAGATGGTTGTCAAATCAACTTTTTGGCTTTGCAAATGGCTTTTTTTTTTTTTTTTTTTTTTTTTTTTTTTACAAATTAAGTTTCAAAACAAAACAACAACAACAACAAAAAACATTACAAGACAGCTCTGCTGTGTTTGCACATGCACAGTGCGAGCGGTTGGATGCTTGTAGCTCTTCAGCAGCAGGATACCCTCACGACGGCCGACCAGAATAATATCAAACAGGTTTGATTTTCATCTGACCATATGATCTGCGATCAGAAGGTGGTCGTGAGATGTTGAACGCAGCTTGTTATTCCATGTACACTACACGATGCAGGATACATGAGTAACCTGAAACTCGGTCCAAATAATTCTCGCACGAATGAAAAATCATCTGAAAAAGGGCCAAAACTCACACAGTGTAAAGCCAACATTTATGTGTCAAAACAATACTGAGTGCACATTTTACAACATCATAAAACGTGCGCATGGCATAAATCAAACGTGTGCACATTCTCTCCATATGCAAAACATTTTGCGATGACACTTCCAGGGCTCCGTAAAAATGCCTGTTTTTACAAATAAAAAATGGAATATTTTACAAAAGCACATTTATCTGTAAACACCAACACACGACACACGTCACATTAACGTGTTGGTTTACATAATGAATGACTGAACCAATCAGTGTTTAAGCAGAGGCACTTTTACCCAGAATCCTTTGCGATCTGTCTGTGTTTGTTACAAAACCTTAGAATTAGTGCATTATTCAACATTAAAAGATATATGTTATATTTTAACTTTGTACAAATGACAGAATTGGCATTAATGGAGTTATTCTATTAGTATTCACACAAAACCATAAATCAGCATGACTTTATTTTTCAAGACCTCCGCCTGACCGGAGCATTGTGATTGGTGGAGAGCTGGTGTTGTGGCTGCTCTCAGGGTGCTTCTGTGCTGTAGCTATGTAGTTTCCAGCAGGGGCAGCATGTTCAAACATAGAAGTGCTGGCTCATTGTTTGGGTCTTTTGTCACTTTTGATGCTTCCAAAAGCGATCGTGGTGTTAAAACTCAAATTAAGCTTGTTAGTAGTTGCAAATGTACCAGTGACAATACTGGAATTTATCGGTTATCTGTAACTTCCGATACATTTTTGGGTGGTTTATCTTTATCAAGATAAACCGATATAACTTTTCAGTTATCTGATTATCTGTTTTGAAAGTTAATTTTTTGGTTATCTGTACCCACCACTGCTTACTGATAACATTAAAGCATGACATATTAACACATGACATATTTGATACCTTAATAAATATAGTTTATTTTAAGATACCAAATTCATATTTCATGCATTTGCTAAATAAAACATGCTTTTTTCCCAGTGGTTTAAAGCCATTTTTTGTGGCAGATCTTGTAAAACGTGAGCAATATCCATTTGAAACAAAGCAACTTTTTATTCTTAATGCCACTTAATTCAATAAGTTTAACTTCTTTTAGACACTTCTTTTTTTATTTCCACAAATATCAAACAAGCAGTGAACTGGCAAATACGCAATTATGGAACTTCATTTACAGTAAATAAAGACATCATATACCCAAGCACAATTCCTGAAATGTCATGCATCCACATGAAATAGTTCAAAAATGATGACTTGCTGAACTTCATAGTTTTTAGACCACCAGTCTTTTATCTGACAATAACATGGTCAAATCCATGCTGTCACATGGTTCTGTGTATACATAAACCTTTTCTTTCACTGAGATGTTGGACAAACGTAGCTCAGCCCAGTGAAGTGCAGCCTAGTTCATCCATCAGTTCACTCTCACAAATATTGATCAGTCAATTCATCCATCCAAAAATTCATCTTCCACCATTGTGTTCGCCCATGAAAACCTCCATCCTCCCCATTTGTCATGCTGAGCTGCTGTCTGTGCCACTTGTTCGTTTAGCAATTCAGACACTGAACCACCTTTCAGCGAATTAAATATCCATTCCATTGAAAGAATTAAAACATTCATTATTTGTTTTATATAATGACTAAAATAGATCCTTGTCATTTGATATTTTATTAATTTATAAACAACAAAAAAAGGGATTCTGTGAAGGCTCTCATTTGTCCAGGTGGTTTCCACAGTAGAGAATCTTGATTCTTCGACTGGAATGGGTTGCTTGTTCTGGTAGTCTGACATCTGTCTTGACTGTTGTAGAGAAGAATAACAGAAGCCAGCAAAAGCTGGAGTTTTAAACCTAAACAGACCCCTCCTACCGAGAGGCAGACTGCTATTGGGTAGTGACTAACAATATAACTCCATAACATTCATTCACAGATAGTCCAAACTATACCTTTTTGGAATCTTTATGGTCAGACAAATAATATGGAGTACCTTTCAACATGATTGGAGCATCTTTTAATTTTGGCCCCTGTGTAATTCTTCAATTGGCCCCTACTTGGCTGCCTATTGAAAGTTCATGTGGCCACGAGGCATTTTTAAAAGAGTAATGTCTAAGGAGTACGTGAGCCAAATTTAGTGCTTGCATCACCATTTGAAGGATCCCTCAGTAAATATTCACTTATCTGCTGCACTAGGTGGAGTGGGTGGTTGCAAAGAAAACCTGCACCCTCTCGGCCCTTCCTGGAATGAGTTGAATACCTCTGCTTTAGATCATCCACCTGGGCTTGTCGGTTGTTGAGACATACAAATAAAGGTGTTTTTAAATCATGTTTTCATTGCCCTTTGGCCAAACTACTCCAACATGTAACATCTCTCAATATGTATCCAAAAACTCTTCGACTATGTTTTTGATTCATCTTATTGTCAGACACAGAGATGCCAGTGAAAACAAGACCCTGCTCGCCGCCTCACCGATGCACAGGCTAGTGAGAAATGCTGCAATTTAAACTCTCAAATGGCTGTAGTCCATTTAAAACTCATTAATACGGATCATATACAGACGTATAGCCTCATGACAGCCTTGATAGACTAGCCAGAGTGTCTGACTTTGTGAATGTCCTGGATGAAGAATATGATCCAGTGACTCCCTGCACTCTGCCATTATTCATGTACCTATGTGCAATGAAAGTCTTGAATTTGCAGACAGATTCATTCAATTATCTTAGCAGTGATATTCATGTCACTGGGTACTAAGGGATGGAGAGATGCCTTGGAAGACCATATGGAGTCATGAGGTAACTGGACATAGTTCTTTGGTGATATCAATATCTTTCTAGCAGAATAATGATCCAGAGTAAGGTTTGACCTAAGGTTCACATTTGTATACATTTGATCTGGTTAGTTTGGTTTCACACTGTAATGATGTGGTTGTAGTAAAGACCTTTTCATGACATACATACTGACATTATCATCTATGGTGAATCCAGAAAGTATTCACAGTGCTTCACTTTTTCCACATTTTGTTATTTCGCAGCCTTATTCCAAAATGGAGTAAATTCATTTTCCCTGCCACAGTGTTGCCACAGTTACTTTGATAAAGTAATCCAATTACTGATTACCGATTACTCCTTGAAAAAGTAACTTAGTTACTTTACTGATTACTCAATTGTAAAAGTAACTAAGTTAGATTCCTAGTTACTTTTTTAGTTACTTTCCCCAGCTGCCGACAACAACCCTCTGCCACCTCAACATGACAATGATACGTGTTTTGCCAAAACTCACTTTATAGTCACCCTTTCTTGACTTCAATGAAAATAAATACTTGTTTTATAAAAAGTAAAATAATCTTTCATGACCTCATATTTAACTGTTGACAGCACTGTAACATTAAAACGTGCATTTTCTAACCTACATTGTTTATAAATGTAACTATTAAATTCTAACATTTTTCTAACATTTAAATTCTCTATAAACATTTTACTTGTCAAAATTATTATTATTTTAAGTAGTATTAGTAGTTGTAGTAAAAAAAAAAAAAAAGGCTTCAAAACTGGACCTTTAATCTAGGGGTGTTGCCCCCATTCCATCTGGTTTCGCCCCAGCTTTGGCGTTTGAGCACAAAGAATGGATAACCGGCATCACTGCCCTGCCAAAATTCTACTCGCAACACCCCATAATTAAATTTCTTCTTCTTCTTTTTTTTTATAGCGCCAAATCACAACAAACAGTTGCCCCAAGGCGCTTTATATTGTAAGGCAAGGCCATACGATAATTACAGAAAAACCCCAACGGTCAAAACGACCCCCTGTGAGCAAGCACTTGGCGACAGTGGGAAGGAAAAACTCCCTTTTAACAGGAAGAAACCTCCACTAGAACCAGGCTCAGGGAGGGGCAGTCTTCTGCTGGGACTGGTTGGGGCTGAGGGAGAGAATCAGGAAAAGACATGCAGTGGAAGAGAGCAGAGATCAATCTCTAATGATTAAATGCAGAGTGGTGCAAGTGGAATTTAATAAATGTGCTGATCTGTAAAAAGTTTGTTGCGTTTTCATTGTTTGCATTTAAGATAAAAGTTGGTAATTGCTGTGAAACTTGCATTTAACTTATAATTTAATTTAATAATTTCACATGCATTAACATTTCCGAGTACCTTATATGGAAAAAATCCTAACTCCAACAGGAAGGCCAGTAACAACACAATTTTTTGGTTATATCATATTCAGTTATATAAGAACTCATTGTGAAAACATGAAACTGTTATTCAAATGGCCACATGGCCAAATGAGGTTGTAAAAACAAGCAATTTACAAAAAAAAAAAAAAAAAAAAAAACGACCATATTAATAAAAATTGTTCTGTCACTCCTGAAATAGCAATAACTTTGATTTTCTTATGGATGTGGTCTAATATGTCAAACTAATAGGAGAAAAAAATCCTTTGCTTTATCTAGCATACTTTTTGAGTAATAAGCACTTAAAGGTAGTAGATTTTTTTTTTTTTTTGCGTTTTTGATTTTCAACCATTTTCAGAGCCTTGTGAAGGAAAATGGGTACAAGATATACAAAATCTGACAAGAGTTTTTAATTCTACAGGAAAGGTTAGCCCTAGACACTTACTTTCAAAGCTGGGCATGCCATTTAACTGGAGATATTCATTTTGGAAAGTGCACCGAGAGCCTCGTTTGTTAAAATTCAAATAATTAACAAAAATTTCCAGGGGCTGTGCCTTCAACACTATTTGAGATACATACTTAATATTTTGGGGTTTTACATATCTCTGGTATAGGACCACTTGTGAATTTTTTCATAAAAATTCAAAAGGTTTTTTCACACTGCAAATGGGGCTCAGCTTGATCTGGACTGACACCATCTCTTTTGGTCAGAACCAATTTTGGGTTCTTTGGTCTAGACCGTAGTCTAACCCTAACCTGAGGCTGTATTCATGCCTGCTGTTTTGGTTGCGATCAAACTAAAAAAATCTGAAGGTCTGGACCAAATAAATGGTAAATGGTCTGCATTTATATAGTGCTATTACTTCTATATCATAAGCTCACACTGATGTCAGGGTTCTGCCCTGCATGGTGCTCACTACACACCAGGAGCAACTTGGGGATTAGGGGCCTTGCCCACAGGCCCTTAGTGATTTTCTGGTCAGATGGGTGTTTGAACCAAGGATCCTCTTGTCTCAAGCCCACTGCTTAATGACTAGGCCGTCATCTCCTCAGAGGCGATGGTCCGAGGATGATACAGTATGCATGAAAGCACCCAGTCTTTAGAGTCCTGGTGTGCCCTGTCTTACTGGATTATTGAAAGACTTGGGTGCTAACCTTCTGTAAACGTCTGTGTGATGCATCTAGTGTGTAGGCGTAGCATTAGTGTGCTTGCCACCTCTCGCTTTCAGCCCTCACCTGTGGCTAGGGGAGCTCCTCGCAGCACCGTGAAAAGAGAGCCGTGTACCCAAGTCTCTCCTGCCAGTACATAGCCTCTCCACAGCAAGTCCTATGCAGTGCCTCCTTGTGGCTACAGATGGTAACTGTAACAGCAAGCATGGTAACAGCATGCATGGCTCATCACCATGTGGATTCGCCCTGATGCCCATGAACCAGACCCCCAGCTATGAGTAAATAGCACAGGTAGACAGAGCTTGTCAGCCTTGGAGGGCAATCCATCTAGGGGAAGGACAACCCTGATTTCAAACCCCCAGCTGTGGGTTAAATAGTCTCACTGCCTTGTGAGTGCTAGGGATAGTGTAAGGCTAAGTGAATTAACCCTGACAGAAAATTCAAACTGGAGCCCCATTAAGCGGTCTGACTTACCCAGCTATTGGAGCCAAACTGGTGCCAATGTATCATACTGTTTTCCTCTGGATCACACCAGTGAGGCCGAGAGGGGGGCCCTGTCGCCTCGGCAACCCAGGTCTTCCAAAACCTTGCCCAGGTGTTTTATGGCATGGAGAGGTCACTCCATCTTTGTGATTCAAGTAAGGACACAACATGGGAGTCCAACAGTTAAAGGTGATAAGTTCAGTCTCAATTGGCATAGAGAAGGACACCATGGGTTGCCTCCAGTGATGAGAAGAGCTGTCATGCTCTACTGACAGCTACTGGCCACCTTAAGCTGGGCAGCTCCCAGCCAATAGGGTGCTGGTCCGCCACGGTCTGCTGCTCCCTTGGGGTGTAAGGAGCATAGATCTGTGCTTGACAAGCAGGCTGAAATTCAGCACACCCACCCGTATAAAGCAAGGGAAGGCTCCAGCACTTTGTACAGCAAGCTGGAATGTTAGGACCATGCTGACAGGACTGTCTGATGACCTGTAGCTTAAGCCTCAGTCCCACCGAGTGAAGAAGGAGTGAAGAAGGAGCCACACACCCTGTTTTTTTTGTTTTGTGAGCTATTGTGGCATTATAGTGGCTCAGAGTGGCTCTTAGAGGCATTATCTTCAGTTAACAAGGCTCCTCTCTGAGCGTGGCACTAATTTCAAGATGTTCAAAATTTAGCAACAACAGCGTGGCGCAGTTTGTGTTTGAGTTACTGCAACGGCTTAGAGGCATTTGCGTGGTGCTTACAAGTCTGCAAAAAGTCCATTATCCGTGCGCCTGGCACCTTCGCAGGACCTGAGAGACTATTTTTGGAGCGGCTCCTCCTCTTGCGCACACAATTGCACCTGCTCCTTGTGCTGGACTATATTTTGTAGTGGATTAATCATTTTCTGCCAAACCTTGGATGTTGAAAACACTTCTAATCACTTCTGGCATCACAGAGGACTCCATGTGGAATGTATTTTGAACAGCTTAAGGTAATTATTTTTAATGTTTTTTATAGCTTGATAAAACAGTTCCTAGCTATAAAAGTATGTCTGTATGTTGATGTCTGTTGTATGTAAAAGTATGTTAATTTAATATCTTGTTAATGGATCACTGTGTGTGCGCACTGAGGCAGGACCTGACAGGCTATTTTTGGAGCGGGTCTCGTCTTTGAGCATCAAATTCCACCTGCTCTGTGCACTGGACTCTATATAAAATAATTATTTTGTAGCGGATTAATCATTTTCTGTCAAATCTTGGATGCTGAAAATACCTGTAATCACGTCTGGAATTAATGTATCACATGAGCTCCGCTGTGTGTGCGCAGTAGTGACTCCTCATCATGCTTCAAACGAGCATTTAGCATTCACAAAACGCTGTAACTAGGTTTAAGGATATGATTCCTTCATGTTCTCTAATGCCATATACAAACACAGTGCAGAGTAGCTACCTAAACTCTGTGAGTGAGATAGAGTATCTCATCAATAGTTTTACATCCTCATTGAAGACAACTTTGGATGCTGTAGCTCCTCTGAAAAAGAGAGCCTTAAATCAGAAGTGCCTGACTTCGTAGTATAACTCACAAACTTGCAGCTTAAAGCAGATAACCCATACGTTGGAGAGGAAATGGCGTCTCACTAATTTAGAAGATCTTCACTTAGCCTGGAAAAAGAGTCTGCTGCTCTATAAAAAGCCCTCCGTAAAGCTAGGACATCTTACTACTCATCACTAATTGAAGAAAATAAGAACAACCCAGGTTTCTTTTCAGCACTGTAGCCAGGCTGACAAAGAGTCAGAGCTCTATTGAGCCGAGCATTCCTTTAACTTTAACTAGTAATGACTTCATGACTTTCTTTGCTAATAAAATTCTAACTATTAGAGAAAAAAATTATTCATAACCATCCCAAAGACATATCTATTTGAAGAGTTTCAGTCAGGTCTACCAGTGAAACTTCATTCCTACTCTCACCTATGATCATGAGAGTTGGGTCATTGAAAGAACTAGATCGCGAGTACAACAGATCAAAATAGGTTTCCTCAGGAGGGTGGCTGGTGTCTCCCTTAAACCCCCATTACACATAGCCAGAATAATGGAGAATGGCGTCAGAATGACAAATCAGGTGCACATTCCAAAAGTGTTGGGTTTCAGTTCAAAAATATTCTGACACCAATCTGCAAGGGTCCACATAGTTGGTTAAAATTGGCCGGTGGCACCAAGTGTGGTGCACATGTTCAAAACCCTCCGGGTGCCATCGAGATGGGACACCTATCCAACTGCGGTCCATGTGCAATCTGAGGACTATCAGACCGCAATTTAAACATTACCATGATGGCAAAACAGGATCCAAAATGATTTGAGTGTGTTCAAGGGAACCTTGAGATGGATGTGGCACTGCAAAGCCTGCCGGTATGAACTGCACGTGCCACTTATAATAATGCCCACGCCCCCGGAGTGCAAAGGAACTGTTTATATGTATGTGGCATGCTTCATCATGATAATAATTAAAAATTATTATCCTGTACAGTGATAGTGACCAGTGGCTATCAAACCAAAAGCACTGTGCACTACCGCAAATCTGAACAGTCTGTTATATCCATAATAGACCTTACAGTACAGATCTTTGTCCATCCCTTCCCATTGGCGATGTAAATAATGTGAGCAATTGTCTCCATCATAACTGTATATAACACGGGCAGCTGCGCCTCTCCGTGGTGCGCAGTAATGCATCATTGGACGCATTAGGCTCGGAGCTGAACCGAACTCACCTTGCAATATATTGTATTTTAATAACTGAAAATAAGCAATTTACTGTAGGGTTTTTTTTGTTTGTTATACAGAAAGCATTTGATACTATAGACCATACTGTGCTACTGGACAAACTACAGAGGTATGGTATCAGTGGATTGCGCACCATTGGGTAGTTAGCTACTTGTACAATAGGTATCAGTGTGTACATATTGGTGGGACAAATTCTAAACTCATGAAAATTACTTGTGGAGTGCCCCAGGGTTCAGTTCTGGGGTCATTGTTGTGTCTTCTGTATATTAATGACATATGTTTGGTTTCCAAGTCCATCAGTTGTATTTTGTTTGCTGCTGATGATGATTGTATTGGTCCTGTTTTAGCCCATATAATAAACCTCAGCTTTACTTGTAATACATGTTTACAAGCATGGAAACAGGCTAAAATTATCCCACTACCGAAAAATAAGAAACTTCCGTTCTCAGCTTTAAATAGTCGACCCATAAGTATTTTACCTGTGTTAGGAAAAATTATGGAGTCTATTGTATATAAGCAAATTAATAATTATTCTTCTTTTAATAACTTAATCACGGATTTCCAACATGTGTATAGAAAGTCACTCCACTGCCACGGCATTGCCTCATATGTCTGATGATTGGTTCAGAGAGGTTGAAAAGAAGAACATAGTTGGTACTGTGTTTCTCATTTTCTCTGCTGCTTTTGATATCATTGACCATGATGTGTTATTGAAAAAGCTTGCTTGTTATGGTTCTGAGCTATCAGCTCTGACTTGATTCTATAGTTACCTATTTAACAGAACACAGACAGTGTTTTTTAATGGCAGCTTCTCTAACACCAGGAGGGTAGTATGTGGAGTGCCACAAGGGAGTTGCCTCAGTCCATTATTATTTACAATTTTCACAAATGATTCGCCATATATTTTACATAAAGCTAGTATAGTGATGTATGCAGATGACTCAACCATTTATACATCAGCACGCTCATGCAATGATCTTGAAACTAATATGGAATTGCACAATGTAGTTCACTGGGTAGCATCTAACAAGTTAGTGTTAAATATAGAAAAGACTAACTGTATAGTTATTGGCTCCAGTGGTGTTGCTATGAACAACCCCATATTGAACATTGAAATTAATATGATAATAAATCAAGTGCATGAGATGAAGCTGCTGGGTGTAGTGGTAGATTCAAAATTATCATGGAAAAAACATCTAAATTATATTTTGTAAGAATGGGCAGGGGTATATCAATTATGAGAAGATATGCAAGGTTTCTAAGTTGTACTACAAAGAATTATGCTATTAACGCATTACTACTAGTATATCTGGACTATTGTGCAGTAGTTTGGTCAAATGCTACTGGAGAAATGATAAATAAATTACAGATTATTCAAAATAGTGCTGCTCGTATAGCACTTAAGTGCAGTTATAGGACAAATATCATCACAATGCATAAAATTTTAAACTGGTTATTTGTCAAAGACAGATTTTTATATTCACTGATCATTTTTACCAGAAAGATTATTGTCACTAAGTTACCTTATATTTTGTTTAGGATTTTTTCTTTTAGTTCATTAAACTTATTGCAAATGAATGTTTATTTAAAAAACTTCTGAAATGTCATTTATTGGTATAATGAGTAATCTGCGTCAAAACTTTAAACATATATAGACGATGATTAATTTGATTTGATTTGATTTTTATTCTCTCAATTTTTATTTTCATTTTTTATGTATATTTTTTGAATGTATTTTTGACCTATTGTGTTTGTAAACCGGCAGCATGGTGGCTTAGTGGTTAGCACTGTTGCCTCACAGCGAGAAGGTCATGGGTTCAGTTTCCGCCTGTGGCCTTTCTGTGTGGAGTATGCATGGTCTCCCCGTGTTTGCGTGGGTTTTCTCCAGGTGCTCCGGTTTCCTCCCACATCCAAAGACATGTGGGTTAGATGGATTGGAATCTTTAAATTGTCCATAGGTGTGCAAGTGGGTGTGAATGTGTTTGTTTGTCTGTTTGTGGCCCTGCAACAGACTGGCATCCTGTTCTGGGTGTACCCCGTCTTGCGCTCTATGAATGCTGGGATAGGCTCCAGCTCCCGCGACCCTTGATTGGACTAAGCAATTGAAGATGAGTGTGTGTGTGTGTGTGTGTGTGTGCGTGTGTGTGTGTGTGTGTGTGTGTGTGTGTGTCTTTGTAAACCTGTGTGGACCCCAGGAAGAGGAGGGGGATCCAAATAAACAAAAAAACAATGTTTGTTTTGTAGTGGGGATCACTTGGGACAGACCTTGGACATGATGGAGAAGGACCTACAGAAGTTTAAACAATAGTTTGATTCAAACAAATTGTTGCTCCACTTTGGTAAAAAAAACAGTGTATCATATTTGGAAACAAGTCTAGGAAATCCTGCAGAAATTTATCATTAAACTAGAAGCACTCGGAGAGCGCAAACTTCCGCCAAGGCCATAGGGTTACTGACGTCATATGGAATACCCTTTGGCAAAGAGACTTATTTCACGTCGTTTCACGCATCTACCGTCATGTTTCAGATTCAGTGGTTAACCCTCTGGGGTCCAACGGCATTTTTGGACAGTTGACTCGCCTGGCATAAATGTTTTAATATTGCTGTTAACAGCTCTCCCTGCATCCCACAATCAAGTTTTATGTTTCTTTTTTCAGGAGAACCTGTACTTTCAAAATATATGCTATAGTTGTGTTTTATAAGTGTAATAAAGGTTTACAATCAGAAATAAGAAAGGAAAAGTAAAGCGGGAATAACTGTCCACACACATTTATTCAAAACACACAGCAAACTATAATAAACAACTGTTTGGACACTTTATAAAGGTAATTTGGGCTCTTATGTGAAAGAGTGTGCAACAAATATGTAAGCAAGGTTTATGTATTATTGTAAGTTTTGAATATTGAGTTAAAGCACAAAATGTCCAATTTACTAGTTATTGTCAAATAGAGCTGGAGTGACCAAACAAGGCAAACCTTATATTAATAATTTATTACCAATTTTACAAAGTAAAAAAGAGAAATCTTAAAATACAATTCTTAAAAGAAAAAAACATTAAAAAACAACTTCCAGCAGAGCCGAACAGTCAACGAGCAGAGACAACCAATCCGGACCCGACCAAACATCCACCAATCCGCGGACGTTTTCCCACTGTCAGGTTAGGGGCGTGTCCTCCTCTCCTCCGACGTGGCACGACGCACTCTCTCAGCCGAGGGAAGCCTCCTCCCCGGCTGTGGCACGTAACGCCCCTCATCGCTCGTCTCTCCTCCTGGCGTCTCTCTCCGTCACCTCGCCTTCCGTGCACCTACACACACACACACCCAGGCCAGCGAGCACACAACTCCGTTCCCGCAGGAAACTCCAACTTTCTGCTTAAAAGCACCACCTCACAAACACATGAGAGCGTACTCACAGACACGGCAGGGTTCTCCCCTGCCGCTGCGGATAATCCACGGTTATGGCGTTTCTCCGGCGCGAGAATTCAGCTGGAACCAGTAACATCAACGTCAACACGACTCCCGTTATCCAGTCGCTCTCCTCACCAGCTGCTCTTCATGCCTTCCGCCACCGAATCCTTTCCTCTCCATGAAGTGAAGTGGAATGCAGTGAAGTGGAATGAAGTGAAGTAGAATGAAGTGAAGTCCTCCCCTCACGCTACAAAACCCCTTTTTGTATCCACCACTTCACACTCCAGGTGAGCTGATTGCAAAGATCCAAAAGAAATCAGGTGCGCCCACAGTTACCATAGCAACCATCAAGGAGTGGCACTCCAAAATCCAACCAGCAAATAAACTTCCCCAAAGGCTGGATTACATCCCCCCCCCCACCCTATCGTTGCCAGTCCCTGCAACGCACACAAAACTAATCAGGATAACGGGCCGGTGGTCAGCCAAAGTTTACACGAGTAGAGCGGCGAAGCACGTCCTGTCCTGGGGGGCATCCAACGATCGCTGCTCAAGCACAGCTGGGTAAAACCCATACCACACAGGGGTTCCACATCCCATCCCCTGAGAGGTCTATCCTTTATTTGATAATCCAGACTCAGCCTGAGGTGCGGTGCACACCTTTAAAGCATTCCTGTGCACAGTCTGCTCACGCCGGATGATATGATGTTGTCCTACTTTTGCCTATCCCATACAATTCACAGAGTTGCTGCATTAAAGCAGACTCAAAATTCGGGCCACGAACTTAAACCACGAAGACAGTCAGTTTCACCTCAACCTAGGGTTGCTAACTCAATGCGGAATCAGTGGTATTAATCTAGGCAATTCCACAATCGGGATGAGTGGGGGAGGCCCATTTGCTATCGTTGTGGGAAGGTGGGACATATTGCGCGGTATTGTGTAGTTACAGCTGAACCGGCTTTAAACTGGTAGACCCGGCTGCTGAGGTCCGAGCTGCCGGGTTTGCTGCCACACCACCATTGACCAGGACCTCTGATGCTTTTGTTGGCCAATGTCCTACTATAGAATTGACTATTGCGGGAATTCGGTTGGGTGGTCTTTTGGACACAGGGTCACAAGTTACATTAATGGCAGAGAGCCTGTTTAATAAGCATTTTGGACAAATTAAGCTTGGGCAGGCTCCTACGTGGTTTCGATTGAGCGCTGTTAATGGGTTAGAGATACCTTGTGTTGGTTATGCTGTACTAGACTTAGAGGTTGAGGATATCATGGTCCCGAGTCGGGGAGTGGTGGTTGTTAAAGATGAGAAGTGTACGAACCCCTTAGTTGTTGGAATGAATGTCATTGGAGCCTGTTGGGATGCCTTGTTTAAATGTCCCAGGGAATCTGCCTGCCCACCGGCCTTTAAGAGACAGAAGGTCTGGAGGGATGCGTTTGCTGTGTGCCGGGGTGTTAGGGTTTCCTCAGCGGAGGATGGCTTGGTGGGGTACGTGAGGTTGGCCTCTAAATATGGCATTTCTGTTCCACCAAAGAGTGAGTTGATGGTGTGGGGTCGTACTAAGATGGGACCAAGGGGGGTGGATTATGGTGCCTTGATGGAGGCTATGCCTGGTTCTGGGGTTGTGGTTGTGGCAAGGGCCCTGGTGGAAGTTAAGAAGGGGAGGGTCCCGGTTCGTGTGTGTAACCCACATCCATATAGCGTTTCGATCAGCCATTTCCACAAACTAGGTCGGCTTTATTATATTGAGGATTCTGATGTGTGTGGTCCTGATGATGTGGCCCTGTCGATTGTGGAGGATGGTGTTGTCCAGGTCTCGTTGGTGAGTGCTGCGGTCGTTGAGGCTGGTCCGGAATTACCTGTGGCAGTTGGTGTGGGTGAAAGTTGCCCGGATTTGTCTGAGCAACAGCAAGGAGAATTGCAGGCTTTGCTGTGGAAATGGGGGAAGGTGTTTGTCCGTCACGAGGAAGATTTTGGGCGGACAAATTTGGTGCAGCATAGGATCCCTACGGGAGATGCTGCCCCTATTCGAGAGAGATACCGTCCGATCCCACCTATGTTGTATAAAGAAGTGAAGGCCTTAGCCAGTCAGAATGGTTCTCGACTTTGGACCTTGCCAGTGGTTACTGGCAGGTTGAAATGCATCCTGATGACCGGGAAAAGACGGCTTTTGCTACCCCGCTGGGCTTGTATGAGTTTGAGCGAATGCCTTTTGGACTTTGTAATGCGCCTGCAACCTTCCAACGGTTGATGCAGCAGTGCCTAAATGGACAGATGGCGGAATCATTACTGGTGTATTTGGATGACATCATTATATATTCCGCTGATTTTTCTTCCCACCTTCAGCATCTTGACCGGGTGTTTGAGCGGTTGTGGCGGCATGGTCTGAAATTGCGTCCAGATAAGTGCAGGTTGTTGCAGCGGGAGGTAGCATTCCTGGGACATGTGGTGGATCGACAGGGTGTGAGACCTGATCCAGAAAAAGTCCGTACTGTCTTGGATTGGCCTGTCCCGAGTACTATTAAGCAGGTCAGGGCATTTTTGGGGTTAGCTGAGTATTATAGGCGATTTGTTGCGGGATTTGCTAAATTAGCTCGGCCCCTGAATAGGCTTTTGACAGGCATTCGGGTAGATAAGAAGTCACAGTCCAAGAAGGTGAATTGGACTACGGCGTGTCAAGTCTCATTTGATGCCCTCAAGAAGGCTTTAATGCAGGCTCCGGTTCTGGCATACGCTCATTATGATAAGCCTTTTATTTTGTACACGGACGCTAGTAACCAGGGACTTGGGGCTGTGTTGTCTCAGGTCGAGGATGGTCAGGAACGTGTTGTAGCTTATGCTAGTCGGAGCCTGCATCCAAGTGAACAGAATGATGCGAATTATAGCTCATTCAAACTTGAGTTGTTGGCCTTGAAATGGGCTGTGACGGAAAAGTTTAAAGATTTTTTGACGGGAGCAGAATTTACCGTCTATACAGATAATAACCCCTTGGCTCATTTGCAGATGGCACATCTTGGGGCAGTGGAGCAGCGCTGGGTGGCACAGTTGGCTTCTATTAATTACACAGTGAGATACCGTTCAGGTAAAACTAACGTCAATGCTGATGTCTTGTCAAGGTTTCCGGTTCCATCAAAGGGGGTTATAGTGTCAGCAAAGGAGCATGACCAGGGGTTAATGGTTAGTGCGGGTGTCGGGGTAATACCTGAGGACGGATGGGCGGAGGCTCAAAGCCTGGATTTGGATATCCAGGCTGTTAAGGGGTATGTTGTTGAGGGGAGCATTCCAACTCGCTCCCAACGTCTGGTGCTCACGAGCCGAGCCCAAAAATTGCTCCGGCAATGGAGAAAGCTGACAGTGGTAGAGGGTGTGTTATGCCGGACCTTTGTTGATGGACAGAGTCATGAGGAATATCGTCAGATCGTGTGTCCAGGTTGTCGCTGTGAGGAGGTGTGGCAGAAGATTCATGAGGCTGGGGCTCACTTTGGTGTGGATAGGACTCTTGCTCAGCTTCGTCAAAGGTTTTATTGGCCTGATATGGAGAGGGAGGTACGGGCATTTCAGGAGAAGTGTGCTATGTGCAGTCTCCAAAGGAGCCGTGTTGAGCCTAGGGCTCCGCTTGGTTCGATTGGTGCTACTTATCCATTGGAGGTTATTGGGTTGGATTTTTTAACCCTTGGCCGACCAATGGATACGTATCAGAACATTTTGGTTGCAACTGATCAGTTCACTCGTTTTGCATGGGCAATTCCCACTTTAGATCAGTCTGCGCAAACGATGGTTAAAATGCTGTGGAAGCATATAATACAGCAGTTTGGGTGCCCCGTACGCTTCCATTCTGATCGTGGCCTGAATTTTGAGTCTGCTTTAATGCAGCAACTCTGTGAATTGTATGGGATAGGCAAAAGTAGGACAATGTCATATCATCCGGCGGGTAATGGTGGTGTGGAGCGTTTTAACCAAATGTTGCTGAATATGCTCCGTTCATTGGGAGACGAGAGGCAGCGGAGTTGGCCAAACTACATTTCTGAGTTGGTTCATGCTTATAACAATACAGTGCATAGTGCAACGGGTTATGCTCCTTCGTTTTTGATGTTCGGTAGGCATTTACGGCTCCCTGTGGATGTGGGTCTTGGGGTGAGTTCTGAACAATTATTGTTTGGGTTGACGAGGTGGGTAAAAGATCATCATTGCAAACTGTTGTCAGCTTATAACATTGCACGTCAGAGAGCAGCTAGTGAGGCCTCCCAGCGTAAATGTCATTTTGATAAAAGTGCTAAAGCCTTGCCTCTGGTACCTGGGGAACGGGTGTGGATGCAGAATAGACGTCGCGAGGGGAAGGGTAAGTTAAGTACTAGGTGGGACCCTGAACCCTATGTAATCTTGGATTGTGTAGGGAGTACCGGGGTTGTATATAGGGTGCGTCCAGAGAAAGGAGGGCGTGAGCAGACTGTGCACAGGAACGCTTTAAAGGTGTGCACCGCACCTCAGGCTGAGTCTGGATTATCAACTAAAGGATGGACCCCTCAGGGGATGGGATGTGGAACCCCTGTGTGGTATGGGTTTTACCCAGCTGTGCCTGAGCAGCGATCGTTGGATGCCCCCAGGACGTGCTTTGCCGCTCTACTCGTGTAAACTTTGGCCGACCACCGGCCCGT